>NW_027142014.1:955000-1172588 GCF_036365525.1 Heterodontus francisci | reverse complement strand
TCCTCTACATTCCCCTCCCCCGCCATCACCCTCTTCATTCTCCTCTAGCAACCCCTCCCTCCCCCTCTTCATTCCCCTCCAACACCCCCTCCCTTCCCCTCTTCATTCTCCTCCCCCTCTTCATTCCCCTCCCCATCCCTCACCCTCTTCATTCCCCTCCCCATCCCTCACCCTCTTCATTCTCCTCCACCACACCCTCCCTCCCCCTCTTCATTCCCCTCCCCCACCATTACTCTCTTCATTCTCCTCCACCAACCCCTCCCTCGCCCTCTTCATTCCCCTCCACCACCACCTCCCTCCCCCTCTTCATTCTGCTCCATCACCCCCTCCCTCCCGCTTTTCATTCCCCTCCACCAACACCTCCCTCCGCCTCTTCATTCTCCTCCCCCACCCAACTCCTCTTCTTTCTCCTCCACCTCCCCCTCCCTCCCCTCTTCATTCCCTTCCACCTCCCCCTCCGCCCCCCCTTCATTTCCCTCCACCACGCCCTCCCTCCACCTCTGCATTCCCCTCCCCCAAAATCCCCCTCTTCATTCTCCTCCCGCACCCACCCCCTTTTCTTTCTCCTCCACCTCCCCCTCCCACCCCCCTCTTCATTCACCTCCACCACCCCCTCCCTCCCCCTCTTCATTCCCATCCACCACCCTATCCCGCCCCCTTCTTTCCCCTCCACCACCCAATCCCTCCCCCTCTTCTTTCCCCTCCACCACCCACTCCCTCACCCTCTTCATTCTCCTCCACATCCCCCTCCCTCCCACTCTTCATTCTCCTCAACAGGCGCCTCCCTCCCTCTCTTCATTCCCCCCTCGCACATCCCCCTCCCTACCCCTCTTCATTCCCATCCACCACCCACTCCCTCCCCTCTTCATTCTCGTCCACCTCCCACCAACCAACCCCTCTTCTTTCTCCTCCACCTCGCCCTCGCACCCCCTCTTCATTCCCCTCCACCTCTGCCTCCCTCCCCCCTCCTCATTCGCATCCACCACGCCCTCCCCCCTTGCATTCTCCTCCACCTCCTCCTCCCTCCCCCTCTTCATTCCCCTCCACCTCCCTCTCCCTCCCCCTCCTCATTCCCATCCACCACCCCCTCCATCCCCCTCTTCATTCTCCTCCACCTCCCCCTCCCTCCACCTCTTCTTTCTCCTCCACCTCCCCCTCGCTCCCCCTATTCATTTCCCTCTACCACGCCCTCCCTTCCCCTCTTCATTCTCCTCCCTCCCTCCCCCCTCCTCATTCCTCCACCCCCCTCCATCCCCCTCTTCATTCTCCTCCACCTCCCCTCCCTCCACCTCTTCATTCTCCTCCACCTCCCCCTCGCTCCCCTACTCATTCCCATCCACCACGCCCTCCCTTCCCCTCTTCATTCCCCTGCCCCATCCCCCTCCCTCCCCCTCATCTTTCTCATCCACCACCCCCTCCCATCCCCCTCTTCATTCTCCCTCCACCTCCCCCTACCTCCCCCGTCCTTCATTCCCATCCACAACCCCTTCCCTCCCCCTCTTCATTCTCCTCACCTCCCCTCCCACCACCTCTTCATTCTCCTCCATCACCCCCTCGCCTCCCTCTATTCATTTCCCTCTACCACGCCCTTCCTCCCCCTCTTCAATCCCACCCCCCTCTCTCACCCTCTTCATTCTCCTACACCAACCCCTCCCTCCCCCTCTTCCCTTCCTCCACCGCCCCCTCCCGCCTCTCTTCATTCCCCTCGACCTCCCCCTCCCTCCCCTCTTCATTCCTCCTCCTCCCCTCCCTCCCCCTCTCATTCCCCTCCACCACCCCCTCCCTCCCCTCTTCATTCTCCTCCACCACCCCCTCCCTCCCCCTCTTCATTCTCCTCCACCACCCCTCCCTCCCCCTCTTCATTCCCCTCCACCACCCCTCCCTCCCCTCTTCATTCCCACCCATCCCTCACCCTCTTCATTCCTCCTCCCCCTCCCTCACCCTCTTCATTCTCCTCCACCACGCCCTACCTCCCCCTCTTCATTCCCCTCCAGCACCCCTCCCTCCCCCTCTTCATGCCCTCCACCACCCCTCCCTCCCCCTCTTCATTCCCCCCCTCCTCACCCTCTCATCCCTCCCCTCCCTCCCTCTTCATTCTCCTCCACCTCCCCCTCCGTCCCCCTCTTCATTGCCCTCCACCACCCCTCCCTCCCCCTCTTCATTCCCTCCACCACCCCCTCCTCCCCCTCTTCATTCCCTCCACCACCCCCTCCCTCCCCCTCTTCATTCCCCTCCACCACCCCCTCCCTCGGCCCTCTTCCTTCTCCTCCACCTCCCCATCCCACCCCCTCTTCATTCCCCTCCACCACCCTCCTCCCCCTTGCATTCTCCTCCACCTCCCTTCTTCTTTCCTCCACCTCCACCTCACTCCCCTTTCATTCTCCTCCACCTCCCCTCCCTCCCCCTCTTCATTCCCCTCCACCACCCCCTCCCTCCCCCTCTTCATTCCCCTCCCCCTCCCTCACCCCTCTTCATTCCCCCATCCCCCCTCCCTCCCCCTCTTCATTTCCCTCACCACGCCCTCCCTCCCCCTCTTCATTCCCCTCCACCTCCCTCCTCACCCTCTTCATGCCCTCCAACCACCCCTCCCTCCCCCTCTTCATTCCCCTCCACCACCCCTCCCTCCCCCTCTTCATTCCCTCCACCACCCCCTCCTCCCCCTCTTCATTCCCTCCACCTCCCCCTCCCTCCCCCTCTTCATTCCCTCCACCCCCTCCCTCCCCTCTTCATTCCCTTCCACCACCCCCTCCCTCCTCCTCTTCATTCCACTCCACCACCCCCTCCCTCCCCCTCTTCATTCCCTCCACCACCCCCTCCCTCCGCCTCTTCTTCCCTTCCACCTCCCCCTCCCACCCCCTCTTCATTCCCCTCCACCACCCCACCCTCCCCTTTCATTCTCCTCCAACACCCCCTCCCTCCCCCTCTTCATTCCCTCCACCTCCCCGTCCCTCCCCCTCTTCTTTCCCTCCACGCCCACTCTCCCCCTCTTCATTCCCTCCACCACCCCTCCCTCCCCCTCTTCATTCCCTCCACCACCCCCTCCCTCCCCTCTTCATTCCACCACCACCCCTCCCTCCCCCTCTTCATTCCCTCCACCTCCCCCTCCCTCCCCTCTTCATTCCCTCCACCCCCTCCCTCCCCCTCTTCATTCCCTCCACCACCCCTCCCTCCCCTCTTCATTCCCTCCACCACCCCCTCCTCCCCTCTTCATTCCCTCCACCACCCACCCTCCCCTCTTCATTCCCTCCACCCCCCCTCCCTCCCCCTCTTCATCCTCCCACTCCACCTCACCCTCTTCATCTCCTCCACACCCCTCCCTCCCTCTCATTCCCCATCCCCCTCCCTCCCCTCTTCATGCTCCTCAACAACCCCTCCCTCCCCTCTTCATTCCCCTCCAACACCCCCTCCCTCCCCTCTTCATTCTCCTCCCCTCTTCATTCCCTCCATCCTCCTCTCTTCCCTCCCTCCCCCTCTTCATTCCTCCTCCACACCCTCCTCCCCCTCTTCATTCCCTCCACCTCCTCTTCATCCTCCACCCGCCTCGCCTCTTCCTCCCCTCCACCCCCTCCCACCCCCTCTTCATTCTCCCTCACCCCCCTCCCTCATCCCTCCACATCTCCTCATCCCCTCTCATCCTCCCCCACCCTCCCCTCTTCATTCTCCTCCACCTCCCCCTCCCTCCCCCTCTTCATTCCCTCCACCTCCCCCTCCCTCCCCCTCTTCATTTCCCTCCACCACGCCCTCCCTCGCTCCCCTCTTCATTCCCCTGCTCCCCTACACTCCCCTCTCTTCATTCCCACCTCCTCGCCATCTCATCCCCTCACTCTCCCTCCCTCTCTCCCCAGTCCCATCCTCCCTCTTCATCCCCTCCACCTCTCTCCCTCCCTCCCTCTTCTTCACCCATCCCACCCTCCCTTCCCTCACCCCCTCCTCCCTCTTCATCCCCTCCACCTCCCCCTCCTCCCCTCTCATCCTCCCACCCCTCCACCCTCTTCATTCTCCTCCTCCACCCAACCCCTCCTCCACTCTCCTTCTCCTCCACTCCCTCCCCTCTCATCCCTCCACCTCTCCCTCCCTCCCCTCTTCATCCCCTCCCCTCCAACCCTCCTCCTCAATCATTCCACCTCCACCACCCCCTCTTCATCCCTCCACCTCCCTCCCTCCTCATTCCCGACCTCCTTCCTTCCCCCTCCACCACCCCCCTCTTCCTTCCCCCTCTTCATTCTCCTCCACCACCCCTCTCATCCCTCCACCTCCCTCCCACCTCATTCCCATCCACCCTCCATCCCTCTCCCCTCTCCATCCTCCACTCTCCTCCCTCCCCTCATCATTCCCTCCACCTCCCTCCCGCCCTCCTCATTCCCATCCACCACCCCAACCCCCCCCCTCATTCATCCTCCTCCACCCCCTCCTCCCTCCCCCTCTTCATTCCCTCCACCTCTCCCCTCCTCCCCCTCTTCATTCCTCCTCCACCCCTCCCTCCCCTCTTCAATCCCCTCCACCGCCACCCTCCCCCTCTCTCCACCTCCCCTCCCTCCTCCCCCTCCACCTCCCCTCCTCCCCCTCCATCCCTCCCCACCCCGACCTCATCCCTCTCCACTCCCCCTCCCTCATCTCATCCCTCCACCCCTCCTCATCTCCTCAACTCCACCCCTCCTCCCATTCCTTCCCTCCCTCATCCCCTCTCATCCCCTCCCTCCCCTCTCATCCATCCCACCCCCCCTCCCTCCCCCTCTTCATTCCCTCTCCCTCCACCTCCACCTCTTCATTCCCCTCCTCCACCTCCCTCCCCCTCCCTCACCATCTTCATTCCCTCCACCACCCCTCCCCTCCCCCTCTTCTGTTCCCTCCACCACACCCTCTCCCTCTCTCCCTCCACCCTCCCTCCTCATCTCCTCACCAACCCCTCCCTCCCCCTCTTCCTCTCCCATCCTCCCTCCCTCACCACCTCATCCCTTCCTCCCTCCACCACCCCTCCCTCCCCCTCTCATTCCACCACCTCTCCCCACTCCCCTCCTCCCCCTCTTCATCCTCCACCACCCTCCCCCTCTTCATTCCCTCCACCAACCCCTCCCCTCCTCCCTCTTCATTCTCCTCCTCCTCACCACTCCTCCCCTCTCTCTCCTCCCCTCCCTCCCCCTCATTCCCTCCTCCGATCCCTCCTCCACCACTCCTCCCTCTTCATCCACTCACTCAAACCCTCCCTCACCCTCCTCCCCTCTTCTTCCTCACCCCTCCTCCCTTCTCACCAACCCCTCCCTCCCCCTCTTCATTCCTCCTCCACCTCCCCTCCCCTCTCATTCCTCTCAGTCCTCCTCCCCCTCCCCTCCCTTCATTCCCTCCTCAATCCCCTCCCTCCCCCTCTTCATTCCCTCCACCCACCCTCCCCCTCTTCATTCCCTCCACCACCCCCTCCCTCCCCTCTTTCTCCACATCCCCTCCCTCCCCTCTCATCCCTCCACTCCCCTCTCTCCCCTCTCATTCCACCCCCACCCTCCCCCTCTTCATTCTTCTCCTCCCCCCTCCACCCTCCATCCCCTCCACCTCCCCCCCCTCACTCCCTCTTCATTCTCCCTCCCACCCCTCCCTCCCCTCTTCATTCCCCTCACACCCTCCCTCCCCTCTCTTCCATCCACCACCCCTCCTCCCTCTTCATTCCCTCCTCAACTCCTCTCCTCCACCTCCACCTCTCTCCTCCCCTCTTCATTCCTCCTCAGCACCATCCCCCTCCCTCCCCCTCTTCATTCCCTCCACCTCCCTCCCTCCTCCCTCCCCTCTTCATTCTCACCTCCACCACGCCCTCCCTCCCCCTCTTCATTCCCCTCCCCACACTCTTCCCCTCTTCCTCCTCTCATCCACCCCTCCATCCTCACCTCTCATTCACCTCCCCCTCCCTCCCCCTCTTCTTCCCTCACTCCTCTCCTCCACCTCCTCCACTCCTCCCTTCACTGCCCACCTCCCCCTCCCTCCCCCTCATTCCTCCACCACCCTCCTCCTCATCATCCTCCCCCCTCCTCACTCCCCTCCTCCCCTCTTCCATCCCTCCCCTCCTCATCCTCTACCACCTCGGCCCTCTTCATCCCGCCTCACATTCCCTCACCACCCCCTTCTTCCACCCCCTCAGCCCTCTCATTCCCTCCACCCCTCCTCCCTCACCCTCCCTCACCCTCTTCATTCCTCCACCACCACCTCCCTCCCCCTCTTCATCCCCTCACCACCCCTCCTCCCCTCTCTTCCCTCCCCTCTCCCTCCTCCTCAATCCTCCACCTCCACCCCTCTCATCCCTCACCCTCCCTCTTCATTCCCCACCTCCACCTCAGCTCCCTCCTCTTCATCCCTCCCCCCCTCTCCTCCACTCCTCCTCCCACTCCCTCCCTCCTCACCTCTTCCTTCCCCTCTTCCCCTCCCTCCCCTCTTCATCTCCTCCACCACCCTCCCTCCCTCTCCACACCCTCCTCCCTCTCACTTCCCCTCCCCTCCTCACCCTCTTCATTCTCCTCCACCTCCCCCTCCCTCCCTTTCATTCCCCACCACCACACACCTCCCTCCCCCCTCTTCATTTCCCTCCTCCCCCTCCCTCACCCTCTTCATTCCCCTCCCCCTCCCACACCCTCTTCATTCTCCTCCACCACCTCCCTCCCCCTCTTCATTCCCCTACCACCCCTCACTCCCCTCTTCATTCCCCTCCTCCACCCTCCCCCTCTTCTCCCTCTCCTTCCACCTCCCCCTCACACCCCCTCCCTCTTCATTCCCCTCCACCACCCCCTCCCTCCCCCTCTTCATTCCCCTCCAACCTCCCCACTTCCCCTCACCCTCACTCCCTCCACTCTTCAGTCCCCTCCACCTCTCCCCCTCCAACCCTCTTCATTCCCGTCCACCACCCCTCCCTCCCCCTCTTCATTCCCCTCCACCCTCCCCCCTCTCGTCCCTCACCTCCTCCCTACCCCTTCCTCCTCCACGTCCCCATCCACCACCTCTCCCTCCCCCTCTTCATTCCCTTCCACCACCCCTCCTCCCCTCTGCATTCCTTCATCCCCTCCTCCCTCCTCCCCTCCCCTCCCCTCCCTCTTCCTTCCCATCCACCACTCCCCCCCCTCCCCCTCTTCATTCCCCTCCCCACCCTCACCATCTTTATTCTCCTCCACCAACCCCACCCTCCCCCTCTTCATTCCCCTCCACCACCACATCCCTCCCCCTCTTCATTCTCCTCCACCACCCCCTCCCTCCCACTCTTCATTCCCCTCCACCACCCACTCCCTCGCCCTCTTCTTTCTCCTCCACCTCCTCCTCCAACCCCCTCTTCATTCCCCCCCACCTCCCCCTCCCTTCCCCTCTTCATTCCCATCCACCAGCCCCTCACTACCCCTCTTCATTCTTCTCCACCTCCCCTCTCTCCCCCTCTTCTTTCTCCTCCACCTCCCCCTCCCTCCCCTCTTCATTCCCCTCCATCACCCACTCCCTCCCCCTCTTCATTCTCCTCCACCTGCCCCTCCCTTCCCCTCTTCTTTCTCCTCCACCTCCTCCTCCGTTCCCCCCCTTCATTTACCTGCACCACGCCATCCCTCCCCCTCTTCATTCCCCTCCCCCACATCACCCTCGTCATTCTCCTCCACAAACCTCTCCCTCCCCCGATTCAATCCCCTCCACCACCCCCTCCCTCCCCCTCTTCATTCCCCAACACCAGCCCGTCCTTCCCCCTCTTAATTCCCATCCACCGCCCCCACCCTCCCCCTCTTCATTCCCCTCCACCTCCCCCTCCCTCCCCCTCTTCATTCCCCTCCACCACCTCTCTATCCCCCTCTTCATTCTCCTCCACCTCCCCCTCCCTCCCCCTCTTCATTCCCCTACACCAACCCCTCCCTCCCCCTCTTCATTATCCTCCACCACCCCTCCCTCATCTACTTCATTCCCCTCCCCCTCCCTCCCCCGATTCATTCCCCTCCACCAACCCCTCCCTCCCCCTCTTCATTCCCCAACACCAGCCCGTCCATCTCCCTCATCATTCCCCTCCACTACCCCTGACCTCTCCCTCTTCATTACCCTCCCCCTCCCTTCGCCTCTTCATTCCAATCCACCACCCCCTCCCTCCCCCTCTTCATTCCCCTCCACCTCCACCTGCCTCCCCCTCTTCATTCCCATCAACAACCCCCTCCCTCCCCCTCTTCATTCCCATCCATCACCCCCTCCCTCCCCCTCTTCATTTTCATCCACCACCCCCTCCTAGCCCCTCTTCAATGCTCTCCACCAGCCCCTCCCTCCCCCTCTTCATACCCCTCCACCAACCCCTCCCTCCCCCTCTTCATTCCCCTCCCCCTCCCTCACCCTCTTCATTCTACTCCACCACCCCGTCCCTCACCCTCTTCATTCTCCTTCACCACCCCCTCCCTCCCGCTCTTCATTCCCTACCCCTCACTCCCCTTCTTCATTTCCCTCCACCACCCCCTTCCTCCCCCTCTTCATTCTCCTCCACATCCTCCTCCCTCCCCCTCTTCATTCTCCTCCACCACCTCCTCCCCCACTCTTCATTCCCCTCCCCCTCCCTCACCCTCTTCATTCTCCTCCAACACCCCTCCCTCCCCCTCTTCATTCCCCTCCACAACCCCCTCCCTCACCCTCTTCATTCCCGTTCCCGTCCCTCACCCTCTTCATTCTCCTCCTCCTCCCCCTCCCTCCACCTCTTCATTCCCCTCCACAACCCCCTCCCTCCCCGTCTTCATTCCCGTCCACCACCCCCTACCTCCCCCTCTTCATTCCCCTCCACCTCCACCTCTACATTCCCATCCACCTCCTCCTCCCTCCACCTCTTCTTTCTCTTCCACCTCCCCCTCAAACACTCTCTTCATTCCCCTGCACTACCCCCTCCCTCCCCCTCTCATTCCCCTCCACAACCCCCTCCTTCCCCCTCTTCATTCCCGTCCGCTTCCCTCACCCTCTTCATTCTCCTCCAACTCCCCCTCCCACCACCTCTTCATTCCCTCCACAACTCCCTCCCTCCCCCTTTTCATTCCCCTCCACCATCCCCTCCCTCCCCCTCTTCATTCCCCTCCACATTCGCCTCCCTCCCCCACTTCATTCCCATCCACCACACCCTTCCTCCCCGTCATCATTCTCCTCTACATCCCCCTCCCTCCCATCTTCTTTCTCTTCCACCACCCCCTTCCCACCCTCTCTTCATTCCCCTCCACTACCCCTCCCTCCCCCTCCTTATTCCCCTCCACAGCCACTTGCCTCACCCTCTTCATTCCCCTCCTCTACCCCCTCCCTCCCCCTCTTCATTCCCCTCCCCCACCCTCACCCTCTTTATTCTCCTCCACCAACCCCACCCTCCCCCTCTTCATTCCCCTCCACCACCACCTCCCTCCCCCTCTTCATTCTCCTCCACCACCCCCTCACTCCCCCTCTTCATTCCCCTCCACCACCCACTCCCTCGCCCTCTTCTTTCTCCTCCACCTCCACCTCCCACCCCCTCTTCATTCCCCTCCACCTCCCCCTCCCTTCCCCTCTTCATTCCCATCCACCAGCCCCTCACTACCTCTCTTCATTCTTCTCCACCTCCCCTCTCTCCCCCTCTTCTTTCTCCTCCACCTCCCCCTCCCTCCCCTCTTCATTCCCCTCCACCACCCACTCCCTCCCCCTCTTCATTCTCCTCCACCTGCACCTCCCTTCCCCTCTTCTTTCTCCTCCACCTCCTCATCCGTTCCCCCCTTCATTTACCTGCACCACGCCCTCCCTCCCCCTCTTCATTCCCCTCCCCCACATCACCCTCGTCATTCTCCTCCACAAACCTCTCCCTCCCCCGATTCAATCCCCTCCACCACCCCCTCCCTCCCCCTCTTCATTCCCCAACACCAGCCCGTCCTTCCCCCTCTTAATTCCCATCCACCGCCCCCTCCCTCCCCCTCTTCATTCCCCTCCACCTCCCCCTCCCTCCCCCTCTTCATTCCCTGCCACCACCTCTCTATCCCCCTCTTCATTCTCCTCCACCTCCCCCTACCTCCCCCTCTTCATTCCCCTACACCAACCCCTCCCTCCCCCTCTTCATTATCCTCCACCACCCCCTCCCTCACCTACTTCATTCCCCTCCCCCTCCCTCCCCCGATTCATTCCCCTCCACTACCCCTGACCTCCCCCTCTTCATTCCCCTCCCCCTCCCTTCGCCTCTTCATTCCAATCCACCACCCCCTCCCTCCCCTCTTCATTCCACTCCACCTCCACTTCCCTCCCCTCTTCATTCCCATCAACCACCCCCTCCCTCCCCCTCTTCATTCCCATCCTTCACTCCCTCCCTCCCCCTCTTCATTCCCCTCCACCTCCCCATCCCGCCGCCTCTTCATTCCCATCCACCACCCCTCCCTCCCCCTCTTCATTTTCATCCAGCACTCCCTCCTAGCCCCTCTGCAATGCTCTCCACCAGCCCCTCCCTCCCCCTCTTCATACCCCTCCACCAACCCCTCCCTCCCCCTCTTCATTCCCCTCCCCCTCCCTCACCCTCTTCATTCCACTCCACCACCCCGTCCCTCACCCTCTTCATTCTCCTCCACCACCCCCTCCCTCCCGCTCTTCATTCCCCTACCCCTCCCTCCCCTTCTTCATTCCCCTCCACCACCCCCTTCTTCCCCGTCTTCATTCTCCTCCACATCCCCCTCCCTCCCCCTCTTCATTCTCCTCCACCACCTCCTCCCTCCCCCTCCTCATTTCCCTCCCCCTCCCTCACCCTCTTCATTCTCCTCCAACACCCCTCCCTCCCCCTCTTCATTCCCCTCCACAACCCCCTCCCTCCCCCTCTTCATTCCCGTTCCCGTCCCTCACCCTCTTCATTCTCCTCCACCTCCCCCTCCCTCCACCTCTTCATTCCCCTCCACAACCCCCTCCCTCCCCCTCCTCATTCCCGTCCACCACCCCCTACCTCCCCCTCTTCATTCCCCTCCACCTCCACCTCCCTCCACCTCTACATTCCCATCCACCTCCTCCTCCCACCACCTCTTCTTTCTCTTCCACCTCCCCCTCACACCCTCTCTTCATTCCCCTGCACTACCCCCTCCCTCCCCCTCTTCATTCCCCTCCACAACCCCCTCCTTCCCCCTCTTCATTCCCGTCCGCTTCCCTCACCCTCTTCATTCTCCTCCAACTCCCCCTCCCACCACCTCTTCATTCCCCTCCACATCCCCCTCCCTCCCCTTTTCATTCCCCTCCACCATCCCCTCCCTCCCCCTCTTCATTCCCCTCCACATTCCCCTCCCTCCCCCACTTTATTCCCATCCACCACCCCCTTCCTCCCCGTCATCATTCTCCTCTACATCTCCCTCCCTCCCATCTTCTTTCTCTTCCAGCACCCCCTTCCCACCCTCTCTTCATTCCCCTCCACTACCCCTCCCTCCCCCTCCTTATTCCCCTCCACAGCCACTTGCCTCACCCTCTTCATTCCCCTCCTCTTCCCCCTCCCTCCCCCTCTTCATTCCCCTCCCCCACCCTCACCCTCTTTATTCTCCTCCACCAACCCCACCCTCCCCCTCTTCATTCCCCTCCACCACCACCTCCCTCCCCCTCTTCATTCTCCTCCACCACCCCCTCACTCCCCCTCTTCATTCCCCTCCACCACCCACTCCCTCGCCCTCTTCTTTCTCCTCCACCTCCACCTCCCACCCCCTCTTCATTCCCCTCCACCTCCCCCTCCCTTCCCCTCTTCATTCCCATCCACCAGCCCCTCACTACCTCTCTTCATTCTTCTCCACCTCCCCTCTCTCCCCCTCTTCTTTCTCCTCCACCTCCCCCTCCCTCCCCTCTTCATTCCCCTCCACCACCCACTCCCTCCCCCTCTTCATTCTCCTCCACCTGCCCCTCCCTTCCCCTCTTCTTTCTCCTCCACCACCTCATCCGTTCCCCCCCTTCATTTACCTGCACCACGCCCTCCCTCCCCCTCTTCATTCCCCTCCCCCACATCACCCTCGTCATTCTCCTCCACAAACCTCTCCCTCCCCCGATTCAATCCCCTCCACCACCCCCTCCCTCCCCCTCTTCATTCCCCAACACCAGCCCGTCCTTCCCCCTCTTAATTCCCATCCACCGCCCCCTCCCTCCCCCTCTTCATTCCCCTCCACCTCCCCCTCCCACCACCTCTTCATTCTCCTCCACAACCCCCTCCCTCCCCTTTTCATTCCCCTCCACCATCCCCTCCCTCCTCCTCTTCATTCCCCTCCACATTCCCCTCCCTCCCCCACTTCATTCCCATCCACCACCCCCTTCCTCCCCGTCATCATTCTCCTCTACATCTCCCTCCCTCCCATCTTCTTTCTCTTCCAGCACCCCCTTCCCACCCTCTCTTCATTCCCCTCCACTACCCCTCCCTCCCCCTCCTTATTCCCCTCCACAGCCACTTGCCTCACCCTCTTCATTCCCCTCCTCTTCCCCCTCCCTCCCCCTCTTCATTCCCCTCCCCCACCCTCACCCTCTTTATTCTCCTCCACCAACCCCACCCTCCCCCTCTTCATTCCCCTCCACCACCACCTCCCTCCCCCTCTTCATTCTCCTCCACCACCCCCTCACTCCCCCTCTTCATTCCCCTCCACCACCCACTCCCTCGCCCTCTTCTTTCTCCTCCACCTCCACCTCCCACCCCCTCTTCATTCCCCTCCACCTCCCCCTCCCTTCCCCTCTTCATTCCCATCCACCAGCCCCTCACTACCTCTCTTCATTCTTCTCCACCTCCCCTCTCTCCCCCTCTTCTTTCTCCTCCACCTCCCCCTCCCTCCCCTCTTCATTCCCCTCCACCACCCACTCCCTCCCCCTCTTCATTCTCCTCCACCTGCCCCTCCCTTCCCCTCTTCTTTCTCCTCCACCTCCTCATCCGTTCCCCCCCTTCATTTACCTGCACCACGCCCTCCCTCCCCCTTTTCATTCCCCTCCCCCACATCACCCTCGTCATTCTCCTCCACAAACCTCTCCCTCCCCCGATTCAATCCCCTCCACCACCCCCTCCCTCCCCCTCTTCATTCCCCAACACCAGCCCGTCCTTCCCCCTCTTAATTCCCATCCACCGCCCCCTCCCTCCCCCTCTTCATTCCCCTCCACCTCCCCCTCCCTCCCCCTCTTCATTCCCTGCCACCACCTCTCTATCCCCCTCTTCATTCTCCTCCACCTCCCCCTACCTCCCCCTCTTCATTCCCCTACACCAACCCCTCCCTCCCCCTCTTCATTATCCTCCACCACCCCCTCCCTCACCTACTTCATTCCCCTCCCCCTCCCTCCCCCGATTCATTCCCCTCCACTACCCCTGACCTCCCCCTCTTCATTCCCCTCCCCCTCCCTTCGCCTCTTCATTCCAATCCACCACCCCCTCCCTCCCCCTCTTCATTCCACTCCACCTCCACCTCCCTCCCCTCTTCATTCCCATCAACCACCCCCTCCCTCCCCCTCTTCATTCCCATCCTTCACCCCCTCCCTCCCCCTCTTCATTCCCCTCCACCTCCCCATCCCGCCGCCTCTTCATTCCCATCCACCACCCCTCCCTCCCCCTCTTCATTTTCATCCACCACCCCCTCCTAGCCCCTCTGCAATGCTCTCCACCAGCCCCTCCCTCCCCCTCTTCATACCCCTCCACCAACCCCTCCCTCCCCCTCTTCATTCCCCTCGCCCTCCCTCACCCTCTTCATTCCACTCCACCACCCCGTCCCTCACCCTCTTCATTCTCCTCCACCACCCCCTCCCTCCCGCTCTTCATTCCCCTACCCCTCCCTCCCCTTCTTCATTCCCCTCCACCACCCCCTTCTTCCCCGTCTTCATTCTCCTCCACATCCCCCTCCCTCCCCCTCTTCATTCTCCTCCACCACCTCCTCCCTCCCCCTCCTCATTTCCCTCCCCCTCCCTCACCCTCTTCATTCTCCTCCAACACCCCTCCCTCCCCCTCTTCATTCCCCTCCACAACCCCCTCCCTCCCCCTCTTCATTCCCGTTCCCGTCCCTCACCCTCTTCATTCTCCTCCACCTCCCCCTCCCTCCACCTCTTCATTCCCCTCCACAACCCCCTCCCTCCCCCTCCTCATTCCCGTCCACCACCCCCTACCTCCCCCTCTTCATTCCCTGCCACCACCTCTCTATCCCCCTCTTCATTCTCCTCCACCTCCCCCTACCTCCCCCTCTTCATTCCCCTACACCAACCCCTCCCTCCCCCTCTTCATTATCCTCCACCACCCCCTCCCTCACCTACTTCATTCCCCTCCCCCTCCCTCCCCCGATTCATTCCCCTCCACTACCCCTGACCTCCCCCTCTTCATTACCCTCCCCCTCCCTTCGCCTCTTCATTCCAATCCACCACCCCCTCCCTCCCCCTCTTCATTCCACTCCACCTCCACCTCCCTCCCCTCTTCATTCCCATCAACCACCCCCTCCCTCCCCCTCTTCATTCCCATCCTTCACCCCCTCCCTCCCCCTCTTCATTCCCCTCCACCTCCCCATCCCGCCGCCTCTTCATTCCCATCCACCACCCCTCCCTCCCCCTCTTCATTTTCATCCACCACTCCCTCCTAGCCCCTCTGCAATGCTCTCCACCAGCCCCTCCCTCCCCCTCTTCATACCCCTCCACCAACCCCTCCCTCCCCCTCTTCATTCCCCTCCCCCTCCCTCACCCTCTTCATTCCACTCCACCACCCCGTCCCTCACCCTCTTCATTCTCCTCCACCACCCCCTCCCTCCCGCTCTTCATTCCCCTACCCCTCCCTCCCCTTCTTCATTCCCCTCCACCACCCCCTTCTTCGCCGTCTTCATTCTCCTCCACATCCCCCTCCCTCCCCCTCTTCATTCTCCTCCACCACCTCCTCCCTCCCCCTCCTCATTTCCCTCCCCCTCCCTCACCCTCTTCATTCTCCTCCAACACCCCTCCCTCTCCCTCTTCATTCCCCTCCACAACCCCCTCCCTCCCCCTCTTCATTCCCGTTCCCGTCCCGCACCCTCTTCATTCTCCTCCACCTCCCCCTCCCTCCACCTCTTCATTCCCCTCCACAACCCCCTCCCTTCCCCTCCTCATTCCCGTCCACCACCCCCTACCTCCCCCTCTTCATTCCCCTCCACCTCCACCTCCCTCCACCTCTACATTCCCATCCACCTCCTCCTCCCACCACCTCTTCTTTCTCTTCCACCTCCCCCTCACACCCTCTCTTCATTCCCCTGCACTACCCCCTCCCTCCCCTCTTCATTCCCCTCCACAACCCCCTCCTTCCCCCTCTTCATTCCCGTCCGCTTCCCTCACCCTCTTCATTCTCCTCCAACTCCCCCTCCCACCACCTCTTCATTCTCCTCCACAACCCCCTCCCTCCCCTTTTCATTCCCCTCCACCATCCCCTCCCTCCTCCTCTTCATTCCCCTCCACATTCCCCTCCCTCCCCCACTTCATTCCCATCCACCACCCCCTTCCTCCCCGTCATCATTCTCCTCTACATCTCCCTCCCTCCCATCTTCTTTCTCTTCCAGCACCCCCTTCCCACCCTCTCTTCATTCCCCTCCACTACCCCTCCCTCCCCCTCCTTATTCCCCTCCACAGCCACTTGCCTCACCCTCTTCATTCCCCTCCTCTTCCCCCTCCCTCCCCCTCTTCATTCCCCTCCCCCACCCTCACCCTCTTTATTCTCCTCCACCAACCCCACCCTCCCCCTCTTCATTCCCCTCCACCACCACCTCCCTCCCCCTCTTCATTCTCCTCCACCACCCCTCACTCCCCCTCTTCATTCCCCTCCACCACCCACTCCCTCGCACTCTTCTTTCTCCTCCACATCCACCTCCCACCCCCTCTTCATTCCCCTCCACCTCCCCCTCCCTTCCCCTCTTCATTCCCATCCACCAGCCCCTCACTACCTCTCTTCATTCTTCTCCACCTCCCCTCTCTCCCCCTCTTCTTTCTCCTCCACCTCCCCCTCCCTCCCCTCTTCATTCCCCTCCACCACCCACTCCCTCCCCCTCTTCATTCTCCTCCACCTGCCCCTCCCTTCCCCTCTTCTTTCTCCTCCACCTCCTCATCCGTTCCCCCCCTTCATTTACCTGCACCACGCCCTCCCTCCCCCTCTTCATTCCCCTCCCCCACATCACCCTCGTCATTCTCCTCCACAAACCTCTCCCTCCCCCGATTCAATCCCCTCCACCACCCCCTCCCTCCCCCTCTTCATTCCCCAACACCAGCGCGTCCTTCCCCCTCTTAATTCCCATCCACCGCCCCCTCCCTCCCCCTCTTCATTCCCCTCCACGTCCCCCTCCCTCCCCCTCTTCATTCCCTGCCACCACCTCTCTATCCCCCTCTTCATTCTCCTCCACCTCCCCCTACCTCCCCCTCTTCATTCCCCTACACCAACCCCTCCCTCCCCCTCTTCATTATCCTCCACCACCCCCTCCCTCACCTACTTCATTCCCCTCCCCCTCCCTCCCCCGATTCATTCCCCTCCACTACCCCTGACCTCCCCCTCTTCATTCCCCTCCCCCTCCCTTCGCCTCTTCATTCCAATCCACCACCCCCTCCCTCCCCCTCTTCATTCCACTCCACCTCCACCTCCCTCCCCTCTTCATTCCCATCAACCACCCCCTCCCTCCCCCTCTTCATTCCCATCCTTCACCCCCTCCCTCCCCCTCTTCATTCCCCTCCACCTCCCCATCCCGCCGCCTCTTCATTCCCATCCACCACCCCTCCCTCCCCCTCTTCATTTTCATCCACCACCCCCTCCTAGCCCCTCTGCAATGCTCTCCACCAGCCCCTCCCTCCCCCTCTTCATACCCCTCCACCAACCCCTCCCTCCCCCTCTTCATTCCCCTCGCCCTCCCTCACCCTCTTCATTCCCCTCTTCATTCCCCTCGCCCTCCCTCACCCTCTTCATTCCACTCCACCACCCCGTCCCTCACCCTCTTCATTCTCCTCCACCACCCCCTCCCTCCCGCTCTTCATTCCCCTACCCCTCCCTCCCCTTCTTCATTCCCCTCCACCACCCCCTTCTTCCCGTCTTCATTCTCCTCCACATCCCCCTCCCTCCCCTCTTCATACTCCTCCACCACCTCCTCCCTCCCCCTCCTCATTCCCTCCCCCTCCTCACCCTCTTCATTCTCCTCCAACACCCCTCCCTCCCCCTCTTCATTCCCCTCCACAACCCACTCCCTCCCCCTCTTCATTCCCGTTCCCGTCCCTCACCCTCTTCATTCTCCTCCACCTCCCCTCCCTCCACCTCTTCATTCCCCTCCACAACCCCCTCCCTCCCCCTCCTCATTCCCGTCCACCACCCCCTACCTCCCCTCTTCATTCCCCTCCACCTCCCCCTCCCTCCCCCTCTTCATTCCCTGCCACCACCTCTCTATCCCCTCTTCATTCTCCTCCACCTCCCCTAACTCCCCCTCTTCATTCCCCTACACCAACCCCTCCCTCCCCCTCTTCATTATCCTCCACCACCCCCTCCCTCACCTACTTCATTCCCCTCCCCTCCCTCCCCCGATTCATTCCCCTCCACTACCCATGACCTCCCCCTCTTCATTCCCCTCCCCCTCCCTTCGCCTCTTCATTCCAATCCACCACCCCCTCCCTCCCCCTCTTCATTCCACTCCACCTCCACCTCCCTCCCCTCTTCATTCCCATCAACCACCCCCTCCTCCCCCTCTTCATTCCCATCCTTCACCCCCTCCCTCCCCCTCTTCATTCCCCTCCACCTCCCCATCCCGCCGCCTCTTCATTCCCATCCACCACCCCTCCCTCCCCCTCTTCATTTTCATCCACCCCCCCTCCTAGCCCCTCTGCAATGCTCTCCACCAGCCCCTCCCTCCCCCTCTTCATACCCCTCCACCAACCCCTCCCTCCCCCTCTTCATTCCCCTCGCCCTCCTCACCCTCTTCATTCCACTCCACCACCCCGTCCCTCACCCTCTTCATTCTCCTCCACCACCCCCTCCCTCCCGCTCTTCATTCCCCTACCCCTCCCTCCCCTTCTTCATTCCCCTCCACCACCCCCATCTTCCCCGTCTTCATTCTACACCAAATCCACCACCCTCCCCTCTTCATTCTTCTCCACCACCTCCTCCCTCCCCCTCCTCATTTCCTCCCCCTCCCTCACCCTCTTCATTCACCTCCAACAGCCCTCCCTCCCCCTCTCATTCCCCTCCACAACCCCCTCCCTCCCCCTCTTCATTCCGTTCCCGTCCTCACCCTCTTCATCTCCTCCACCTCCCCCTCCCTCCACCTCTTCATTCCCCTCCACAACCCCCTCCCACCCCCTCCTCATTCCCGTCCACCACCCCCTACCTCCCCCTCTTCATCCCCTCCACCTCCACCTCCCCCACCTCTACATTCCCATCCACCTCCTCCTCCCACCACCTCTCTTTCTCTTCCACCTCCCCCTCACACCCACTCTCATTCCCCTGCACTACCCCCTCCCTCCCCCTCTTCATTCCCCTCCACAACCCCCTCCTTCCCCCTCTTCATTCCCGTCCGCTTCCCTCACCCTCTTCATTCTCCTCCAACTCCCCCTCCCACCACCTCTTCATTCCCCTCCACAACCCCCTCCCTCCCCCTTTTCATTCCCCTCCACCATCCCCTCCCTCCCCCTCTTCATTCCCCTCCACATTCCCCTCCCTCCCCCACTTCATTCCCATCCACCACCCCCTTCCTCCCCGTCATCATTCTCCTCTACATCTCCCTCCCTCCCATCTTCTTTCTCTTCCAGCACCCCCTTCCCACCCTCTCTTCATTCCCCTCCACTACCCTCCCTCCCCCTCCTTATTCCCCTCCACAGCCACTTGCCTCACCCACTTCATTCCCCTCCTCTTCCCCCTCCCTCCCCCTCTTCATTCCCCTCCCCCACCCTCACCCTCTTTATTCTCCTCCACCAACCCCACCCTCCCCCTCTCATTCCCTCCACCACCACCACCCTCCCCCTCATCATTCTCCTCCACCACCCCCTCACTCCCCCTCTTCATTCCCCTCCACCACCCACTCCCTCGCCCTCTTCTTTCTCCTCCACCTCCTCCTCCCACCCCCTCTTCATTCCCCCCCACCTCCCCCTCCCTTCCCCTCTTCATTCCCATCCACCAGCCCCTCACTACCCCTCTTCATTCTTCTCCACCTCCCCTCTCTCCCCTCTTCTTTCTCCTCCACCTCCCCCTCCCTCCCCTCTTCATTCCCCTCCACCACCCACTCCCTCCCCCTCTTCATTCTCCTCCACCTGCCCCTCCCTTCCCCTCTTCTTTCTCCTCCACCTCCTCCTCCGTTCCCCCCCTTTATTTACCTGCACCACGCCCTCCCTCCCCCTCTTCATTCCCCTCCCCCACATCACCCTCGTCATTCTCCTCCACAAACCTCTCCCTCCCCCGATTCAATCCCCTCCACCACCCCCTCCCTCCCCCTCTTCATTCCCCAACACCAGCCCGTCCTTCCCCCTCTTAATTCCCATCCACCGCCCCCTCCCTCCCCCTCTTCATTCCCCTCCACCTCCCCCTCCCTCCCCCTCTTCATTCCCTGCCACCACCTCTCTATCCCCTCTTCATTCTCCTCCACCTCCCCCTACCTCCCCCTCTTCATTCCCTACACCAACCCCTCCCTCCCCCTCTTCATTATCCTCCACCACCCCCTCCCTCACCTACTTCATTCCCCTCCCCCTCCCTCCCCCGATTCATTCCCCTCCACTACCCCTGACCTCCCCCTCTTCATTCCCCTCCCCCTCCCTTCGCCTCTTCATTCCAATCCACCAGCCCCTCCCTCCCCCTCTTCATTCCACTCCACCTCCACCTCCCACCCTCTTCATTCCATCAACCACCCCCTCCCTCCCCCTCTTCATTCCATCCTTCACCCCCTCCCTCCCCCTCTTCATTCCCCTCCACCTCCCCATCCCGCCGCCTCTTCATTCCCATCCACCACCCCTCCCTCCCCCTCTTCATTTTCATCCACCACCCCCTCCTAGCCCCTCTGCAATGCTCTCCACCAGCCCCTCCCTCCCCCTCTTCATACCCCTCCACCAACCCCTCCCTCCCCTCTTCATTCCCCTCCCCCTCCCTCACCCTCTTCATTCCACTCCACCACCCCGTCCCTCACCCTCTTCATTCTCCTCCACCACCCCCTCCCTCCCGCTCTTCATTCCCCTACCCCTCCCTCCCCTTCTTCATTCCCCTCCACCACCCCCTTCCTCCCCCTCTTCATTCTCCTCCACATCCCCCTCCCTCCCCCTCTTCATTCTCCTCCAACACCCCTCCCTCCCCCTCTTCATTCCCCTCCACAACCCCCTCCCTCCCCTCTTCATTCCCGTTCCCGTCCCTCACCCTCTTCATTCTCCTCCACCTCCCCCTCCCTCCACCTCTTCATTCCTATCCACAACCCCCTCCCTCCCCCTCTTCATTCCCGTCCACCACCCCCTACCTCCCCCTGTTCATTCCCCTCCACCTCCACCTCCCTCCACCTCTACATTCCCATCCACCTCCTCCTCCCTCCACCTCTTCTTTCTCTTCCACCTCCCCCTCACACCCTCTCTTCATTCCCCTGCACTACCCCCTCCCTCCCCCCTTCATTCCCCTCCACAACCCCCTCCCTCCCCCTCTTCATTCCCGTCCGCATCCCTCACCCTCTTCATTCTCCCCCAACTCCCCCTCCCACCAGCTCTTCATTCCCCTCTACAACCCCCTCCCTCCCCCTTTTCATTCCCCTCCACCATCCCCTCCCTCTCCCTCTTCATTCCCCTCCACATTCCCCTCCCTCCCCACTTCATTCCCATCCACCACCCCCTTCCTCCCCGTCATCATTCTCCTCTACATCCCCCTCCCTCCCATCTTCTTTCTCTTCCACCAACCCTTCCCACCCTCTCTTCATTCCCCTCCACTACCCCTCCCTCCCCCTCCTTATTCCCCTCCACAGCCACCTGCCTCACCCTCTTCATTCCCCTCCTCTTCCCCCTCCCTCCCCCTCTTCATTCCCCTCCAAAACCCCCTCCCTCCAGCTCTTCATTCCATGCACCACCCCTTTCCACCCCCTTTTCATTCCCCTGGATTTCCCCTCCCTCCCCCTCATCATTCCCCTCCACTACCCCTGACCTCGCCCTCTTCATTCCCCTCCACCTCCCTCCCCCTCTTCATTCCCATCAACTACCCCCTCCCTCCCCCTCTTCATTCCCATCCACCACCCTCTCCCTCCCCCTCTTCATTCCCCTCCCTCACCCTGTTCATTCTCCTCCACCACCCATCCCTCCCCCTCTTCATTCCCCTCCACAAAACCCTCCCTCCCCTCTTCATTCCCGTCCCCTTCCCTCACCCTCTTCATTCTCCTCCGCCTCCACCTACCTCCACCTCTTCATTCCCCTCCAGATCTCCCTCCCTCCCCCTCTTCATACCCCTACACCACCCCCTCCCTCCCCCTATGCATTCCCCACCACCTCCCAATCCCTCCGCCTCGTCATTCCCATCCACCACCCCTGTCCTCCCCCTCTTCATTCTACTCCACATGCCCCTCCCTCCCACTCTTCTTTCTCTTCGAACCTCCCCCTCCCACCCTCTCTTCATTTCCCTCCACTCCCCCCTACCTCCCCATCTTCATTCCCCTCATCAACCCCCTGCCTCACCCTCTTCATTCACCTCCACTTCCCCCTCCCTCCACCTCTTCATTCCCCTCCACCACACCCTCCCTCCCGCTTTTCATTCCCATCCAGCACCCCTTTCCACACCCTTATATTCCCCTGGACCTCCCCCTCCCTCCCCCTCATCATTCCCCTCCACTACCCGTGACCTACCCCTCTTCATTCCCATCCACCACCCCTCCCTCCCCATCTTCATTCCCCTCCACCTCTCCTTCCCTCCCCCTCTTAATTCCCATCAAACATCCCATCCCTCCCCATCTTCATTCCCCTCCCCCTCCCTTCCCCTCTTCATTCCAATTCCACCACCCCTCCCTCCCACACTTCATTCCCCTCCACCTCCCCCTCCCTCCCCCTCTTCATTCCCATCCACCACCCCTTACCACCCCCTTTTCATTCCCTGGACCACCCCCTCCTCCCCCTCTTCATTCTCCTCCCCCACCCACCCCGTCTTCTTTCTCCTCCACCTCCCCCTCCCACCCCCTCTTCATTCCCCTCCAGCAAGCCCTCCCTCCCACTCTTAATTCCCCTCCACCTTCCCCACCCTACCCCCCTTCATTCCCCTCCAACACCCACCCTCCCCCTCTTCATTCCCCTCCACGACCCCCTCCCTCCCCCTCTTCATTCCCATCCACCACCCCCTCGAAGCCCCTCTTCAATGCTCTCCACCAGCCCCTCCCTCCCCCTCTTCATTCCCCTCCACCACCCCCTCCCTCCCCCTCTTCATTCCCCTCCCCCTCCCTCACCCTCTTCATTCTCCTCCACCACCCCGTCCCTCACCCTCTTCATTCTCCTCCACCACCCCTCCCTCCCCCTCTTCATTCCACTCCACAACCCCCACTCCCCCTCTTCATTCCCGTCCCCGTCCCTCACCCTCTTCATTCTACTCCACCTCCCCCACCCTCCACCTCTTCATTGCCCTCCACAACACCCTCCCTCCCCCTTTTCATTCCCCTCCACCACCGTCTCCCTCCCCCTCTTCATTCCCCTCCACCTCTCCCTCCCTCCACCTCTTCATTCTCATCCGCCTCCCCCTCCCTCCACCTCCTCTTTCTCTTCCACCTCCCCCTCACACCCTCTCTTCATTCCCCTGCACTACCCCCTCCCTCCCCCTCTTCATTCCCCTCCACATCCCCCTCCCTCCCCCTCTTCATTCCCGTCCCCTTCCCTCACCCTCTTCATTCTTCTCCAAATCCCCCTCCCAGCACCTCTGCATTCCCCTACACAACCCCCTCCCTCCCCCTTTTCATTCCCCTCCACCATCCCCTCCCTCCCCTCTTCATTCCCCTCCACCTCCCCCTCACTCCTCCTCTTCATTCCCATCCACCACCCCCTTCCTCCCCCTCATCATTCTTCTCCACATCCCCCTCCCTCCCTCTCTTCTTTCTCTTCCACCTCCCCCTTCCCACCCACTCTTCATTCCCCTCCACTATCCCTCCCTCCCCCTCCTCATTCCCCTCCACAGCCCCCTGCCTCACCCTCTTCATTCCCCTCCTCTTCCCCTCCCTCCCCCTCTTCATTCCCCTCCAACACCCACTCCCTCCAGCACTTCATTCCCATCCACCACCCCTTTCCACCCCCTTTTCATTTGCCTGGACCTCCCCTCCCTCCCCCTCTTCATTCCAATCCACCACCCCCTCCCTCCCCCTCTTCATTCCCCTCCACCTCCACCTCCCTCCCCCTCTTCATTCCCATCAACCACCCCCCACCCTCCCCCTCTTCATTCCATCCACCAACCCCTCCCTCCCCCTCTTCATTCCCCTCCCCCTCCCTCCCCCTCTTCATTCCCACCACCAAACCCTCCCTCCCCCTCTTCATTCCCGTCCCCGTCCCTCACCCTCTTCATTCTCCTCCGCCTCCCCCTCCCTCCACCTCTTCATTCCCCTCCAGATCTCCCTCCCTCCCACTCTTTTTACCCCTACACCACCCCCTCCTCCCCCTATGCATTCCCCACCACCTCCCAATCCCTCCCCCTCGTCATTCCCATCCACCACCCCTTTCCTCCCCCTCTTCATTCTACTCCACATGCCCCTCCCTCCCACTCTTCTTTCTCTTCCACCTCCCCCTCCCACCCTCTCTTCATTTCCCTCCACTACCCCCTACCTCCCCCTCTTCATTCCCCTCCACAACCCCCTGCCTTACCCTCTTCATTCCCCTCCACCTGCCTCCACCTCTTCATTCCCCTCCACCACACCCTCCCTCCCGCTCTTCATTCCCATCCAGCACCCCTTTCCACACCCTTTATATTCCCCTGGAACTCCCCATCCCTCCCCCTCATCATTCCCCTCCACTACCCCTGACCTCCCCCTCTTCATTCCCATCCACCACCCCTCCCTCCCCCTCTTCATTCCCCTCCACCTCTCCTTCCCTCCCCCTCTTCATTCCCATCAACACCCCATCCCTCCCCCTCTTCATTCCCCTCCCCCTCCCTTCCCCTCTTCATTCCAATCCACCACCCCTCCCTCCCACACTTCATTCCCCTCCACCACCCCTTCCCTCCCCCTCTTCATTCCCATCCACCACCCCCTCCCTCCCCCTCTTCATTCCCCTCCACCACCCCCTCCCTCCCCCTCTTCATTCCCCTCCACCACCCCCTCCCTCCCCCTCTTCATTCCCATCCACCACCCCTTACCACCCCCTTTTCATTCCCCTGGACCACCTCCTCCTCCCCCTCTTCATTCTCCTCCCCCACCCACCCCGTCTTCTTTCTCCTCCACCTCCCCCTCCCTCCCCTCTTCATTCCCCTCCAACACCCACCCTCACCCTCTTCATTCTCCTCCACAACACCCTCCCTCCCCCTCTTCATTCCCGTCCCCGTCCCCCACCCTCTTCATTCTCCTCCACCTCCCCCACACTCCACCTCTTCATTGCCCTCCACAACACCCTCCCTCCCCCTCTTCATTCCCCTCCACCACCGTCTCCCTCCCCTCTTCATTCCCCTCCACCTCCCCCTCCCTCCACCTCTTCATTCTCATCCGCCTCCCCCTCCCTCCACCTCCTCTTTCTCTTCCACCTCCCCCTCACACTCTCTCTTCATTCCCCTGCATACCCCCTCCCTCCCCCCTCGTCATTCCCATCCACCACCCCTTTCCTCCCCCTCTTCATTCTACTCCACATGCCCCTCCCTCCCACTCTTCTTTCTCTTCCACCTCCCCCTCCCACCCTCTCTTCATTCCAATCCACCACCCCCTCCCTCCCCCTCTTCATTCCCCTCCACCTCCACCTCCCTCCCCCTCTTCATTCCATCCCCCTCCCTCACCATCTTCATTCTCCTCCACCACCCCTCCCTCCCCCTCTCATTCCCCTCCACAAAACCCCCCTCCCCCTCTTCATTCCCGTCCCCGTCCCTCAGCCTCTTCATTCTCCTCCGCCTCCCCTTCCCTCCACCTCTTCATTCCCCTCCACAACTCCGTCCCTCCCCCTCCTCATACCCCTACACAACCCCTTCCCTCCCCCTCTGCATTCCCCTCCACCTCCCCCTCCCTCCCCCTCGTCATTCCCATCCACCACCCCTTTCCTCCCCCTCTTCATTCTACTCCACATGCCCCTCCCTCCCACTCTTCTTTCTCTTCGAACCTCCCCCTCCCACCCTCTCTTCATTCCCCTCCACTAACCCCTCCTCCCCCTCTTCATTCCCCTCCACAACCCCCTGCCTCACCCTCTTCATTCCCCTCCACTTCCCCCTCCCTCCCCCTCTTCATTCTGCTCCCCCACCCACCCCGTCTTCTTTCTCCTCCACCTCCCCCTCCCTCCCCCTCTTCATTCCCCTCCAACACCCACCCTCACCCTCTTCATTCTCTCCACAACACCCTCCCTCCCCCTCTTCATTCCCGTCCCCGTCCCTCACCCTCTTCATTCTCCTCCACCTCCCCCACACTCCACCTCTTCATTGCCTTCCACAACACCCTCCCTCCCCTTCTTCATTCCCCTCCACCACCGTCTCCCTCCCCCTCTTCATTCCCCTCCACCTCCCCCTCCCTCCACCTCTTCATTCTCATCCGCCTCCCCCTCCCTCCACCTCCTCTTTCTCTTCCACCTCCCCCTCACACTCTCTCTTCATTCCCCTGCATACCCCCTCCCTCCCACTCGTCATTCCCATCCACCACCCCTTTCCTCCCCCTCTTCATTCTACTCCACATGCCCCTCCCTCCCACTCTTCTTTCTCTTCCACCTCCCCCTCCCACCCTCTCTTCATTCCAATCCACCACCCCCTCCCTCCCCCTCTTCATTCCCTCCACCTCCACCTCCCTCCCCCTCTTCATTCCCATCCCCCTCCCTCACCCTCTTCATTCTCCTCCACCACCCCTCCCTCCCCCTCTTCATTCCCCTCCACAAAACCCCCCTCCCCCTCTTCATTCCCGTCCCCGTCCCTCAGCCTCTTCATTCTCCTCCGCCTCCCCTTCCCTCCACCTCTTCATTCCCCTCCACAACTCCGTCCCTCCCCCTCCTCATACCCCTACACAACCCCTTCCCTCCCCCTCTGCATTCCCCTCCACCTCCCCCTCCCTCCCCCTCGTCATTCCCATCCACCACCCCTTTCCTCCCCCTCTTCATTCTACTCCACATGCCCCTCCCTCCCACTCTTCTTTCTCTTCGAACCTCCCCCTCCCACCCTCTCTTCATTCCCCTCCACTAACCCCTCCCTCCCCCTCTTCATTCCCCTCCACAACCCCCTGCCTCACCCTCTTCATTCCCCTCCACTTCCCCCTCCCTCCCCCTCTTCATTCCCCTCCACCACACCCTCCCTCCCGCTCTTCATTCCCATCCAGCACCCCTTTCCACCCCCTTTGCATTCCAATGGACCTCCCCCTCCCTCCCCTTCATCATTCCCCTCCACTACCCCTGACCTCCCCCTCTTCATTCCCATCCACCACCCCTCCCTCCCCCTCTTCATTCCCCTCCACCTCTCCTTCCCTCCCCCTCCTCATTCCCATCAATCACCCCATCCCTCCCCCTCTTCATTCCCCTCCCCCTCCCTTCCCCTCTTCATTCCAATCCACCACATCCTCCCTCCCCTCTTCATTCCCCTACACCTCCCCCTCCCTCCCCCTCTTCATTCCCCTCCACAATTCCCCTCCCTCCCCTCTTCATTCCCGTCCACCACCCCCTCCTCCCCCTCTTCATTCCCAACCACAAACCCGTCCCTCCCCCTCTTCATTCCCCTACACCTCCCCATCCCTCCCCCTCTTTATTCCATCCACCACCCCCTCCCTCCCCATCTTCATTCCCATCCACCACCCCTTACCAACCCCTTTTCATTCCCTGGACCATCCCCGCCTCCCCCTCTTCATTCTCCTCCCCCACCCACCCCGTCTTCTTTCTCCTCCACCTCCCCCTCCCACCCTCTCTTCATTCCCCTCCAGCAAGTCCTCCCTCCCACTCTTCATTCCCCTACACCACCCCCTCCCTCCCCCTCTTCATTCCCATCCACCACCCCCCTCCCTCCGCCTCTTCATTCTACTCCACATGCCCCTCCCTCCCACTCTTCTTTCTCTTCCACCTCCCCCTCCCACCCTCTCTTCATTCCCCTCCACTACCCCCTCCGTCCCCCTCTTCATTCCCCTCCACAAAAGCACTCCTTCCCCTCTTTATTCCCATCCACCACCCCCTCCCTCCAACTCTTCATTCCCCTCCACATTGCCCTCCCCTCCCCCTCTTTATTCCCCTCCACATCGCCCTCCCTCCCCCTATTCATTCCCCTCCACCACCACATCCCTCCCCCTCTTCATTCCACTCCACCTCCCCCTCCCTCCCCCTTTTCATTCCCATGGACATCCCCCTCCCTACATCTCTTCATTCCCCTCCACCACCCCTCCCTCCCCCTCTTCATTCCCCTCCACTACCCACTCACTCCTCCTCTTCATTCCCCTCCACCGCCCCCACCCTCCCCCTCTTCATTGCCCCACATCACCACCTCCATCCCCCTCTTCATTCCCCTCCACAATCCCCCTCCCTCCCTTCTTCATTCCCATCCACCACCCCCTCCCTCCCCCTCTTCATTCCCAACCACAAACCCGTTCCACCCCCCTCTTCATTCCCCTCCACCTCCCTGTGCCTCCCTTTTTCATTCCCCTGGACCACCCTCTCCCTCCCCCTTTTCATTCCCCTCCACCTCCCCGTCCCTCCCCTTTTTCATTCCCCTGGACCACCCCTCCCTCCCCCTTTTCATTCCCCTCCACCTCCCCCTCCCTCCCCCTCTTCATTCCCCTCCACCACCCCCTCCCTCCACGTCTACATTCCCCTCCACCACCCCCTCCCTCCCACTCTTCATTCCCTTCCACCACTCACTCCCTCCCTTCTTCATTCCCCTCCACCACCCCTTCCCTCCCCCTCTTCGTTCCCATCCACCATCCCCACACTCCCCCTCTACATTCCCCTCCACCACCCCCTCCCTCCCACTCTTCATTCCCTTCCTCCACTCACTTCCTCCCTTCTTCATTTCCCTCCACCACCCCTCCCTCCCCCTCTTCGTTCCCATCCACCATCCCCACACTCCCCTCTTCATTCCCCTCCACCACCCCCTCCCTCCCCCTCTTCATTCCCCTCCACTACCCGCTCACTCCTCCTCTTCATTACCCTCCACCTACCCCACCCTCCCCCTCTTCATTCCCCCACATCACCACCTCCATCCCCCTCTTTATTCCCAACCACAAATCCGTCCCTCCCCCTCTTCATTCACGTCCACATCCCCCTCCCTCCCCTTCTTCAATCCCCTCCACCACAACCTCCCTCCCCATTTACATTCCCGTCCACCTCCCCCTCCCTCCCCTTTTTCATTCCCCTGGACCACCCCCTCCCTCCCCCTTTTCATTCCCCTCCACCTCCCCCTCCCTCACCCTCTTCATTCCCCTCCACCACCCCCTCCCTCCACATCTACATTCCCCTCCACCACCCCCTCCCTCCCACTCGTCATTCCCTTCCACCACCCCCTCCCTCCCCCTCTTCATTCCCCTCACACACTCTCTCCCTCCACCTCTTCATTCCCCTGCACCTCCCCTCAAAAGAACAAACAACAAAGAAAATTACAGCACAGGAACAGGCCCTTCGGCCCTTCAATCCTGCGCCGATCCAGATCCTCTATCTAAACATGTCGCCTATTTTCTATGGGTCTGTATCTCTTTTCTTCCTGCCCATTCATGTATCTGTCTAGATACATCTTAAAAGACGCCATCGTGCCCGCATCTACCACCTCCGCTGGCAACGCGTTCCAGGCACCCACCACCCTCTGCGTAAAGAACTTTCCACGCATATCCCCCATAAACTTTTCCCCTTTCACTTTGAACTCGTGTCCTCTAGTAATTGAATCCCCAACTCTGGGAAAAAGCCTCTTGCTATCCACCCTGTCTATACCTCTCATGATTTTGTACACCTCAATCAGGTCCCCCTCAACCTCCGTCTTTCTAATGAAAATAATCCTAATCTACTCAACCTCTCTTCATAGCTAGCGCCCTCCATACCAGGCAACATCCTGGTGAACCTCCTCTGCACCCTCTCCAAAGCAACCACATCCTTTTGGTAATGTGGCGACCAGAACTGCACGCAGTATTCCAAATGTGGCCGAACCAAAGTCCTATACAACTGTAACATGACCTGCCAACTCTTGTACTCAATACCCCGTCCGATGAAGGAAAGCATGCCGTATGCCTTCTTGACCACTCTATTTACCTGCATTGCCAGCTTCAGCGAACAGTGGACCTGAACACCCAAATCTCTCTGGACATCAATTTTCCACAGGACTTTTCCATTTACTGTATAGTTCACTCTTGAATTGGATCTTCCAAAATGCATCACCTCGCATGTGCCCTGATTGAACTCCATCTGCCATTTCTCTGCCCAACTCTCCAATCTATCTATATTCTGCTGTATTCTCTGACAGTCCCCTTCACTATCTGCTACTCCACCAATCTTAGTGTCGTCTGCAAACTTGCTAATCATTCCACCTATACTTTCCTCCAAATCATTAATGTATATCACAAACAACAGTGGTCCCAGCACGGATCCCTGTGGAACACCACTGGTCACACGTCTCCATTTTGAGAAAATCCACTCTGCTGCTACTCTCTGTCTCCTGTTGCCCAGCCAGTTCTTTATCCATCTAGCTAGTTCACCTTGGACCCCATGCTCCTTCACTTTCTCCATCAGCCTGCCATGGGGAACCTTATCAAACGCCTTACTGAAGTCCATGTAAATGACATCGACAGCCCTTCCTTCATCAATCAACTTTGTCACTTCCTCAAAGAATTCTATTAAGTTGGTAAGACATGACCTTCCCTGCACAAAGCCATGTTGCCGATCACTGATAAGCCCATTTTCTTCCAAATGGGAATAGATCCTATCCCTCAGTATCTTCTCCAGCAGCGTCCCTACCACTGACGTCAGGCTCACCGGTCTATAATTACCTGGATTATCCCTGCCACCCTTCTTAAACCTTCCACCACCTCCTACCTCACCCTCTTCAATCCCCTCCTCCTCGCCCTCCCTCACCCTCTTTATTACCCTGCACATCGCCCTCCCTCCCCCAATGCATTTCCGTCCACCACCCCATCCCTCCCCCTCTTCATTCCACTCCACCACCCCCTCCCTCCCCCTTTTCATTCCAATGGACATCCCCCTCCCTCCACCTCTTCATTCCCCTCCACCACCCACTCCCACCCCTCTACATTCCCCTCCACCTCCCTGTCCCTCCCCCTTTTCATTCCCTGACCTCCCCCTCCCTCCCCCTCTTTATTCCCCTCCATCACCCCCCTCCCTCCACCTCTTCATTCCCATCCACAACCCCCCTCCCTCCCACTCTTCATTCCCCTCCACCACCCCCTCCCTCCTCCTCTTCGTTCCCATCCACCACCCCCTTCCTCCCCCTCTTCATTCCCATCCACCACTCCCTCCTACCCCCTCTTCATTTTCTCCACATCCCCCTTCCACCCCCTCTTCATTCCCCTCCACCACCCCCTCCTTCCCCCTCTTACTTCCCTTCCACCACCCCTCCGTCCCCCTCTTCATTCCCCTCCACCACCCGCTCTCTCCCCTCTACATTCCCATCCACCACAACCTCCCACACCCCTATCATTCCCCAGGACCTCCCCCTCCCAACCCCTCTTCATTCCCCTCCACAAAACCCCTCCCTCCCCACTTCAATCCTATCCACCTCCCCCTCCCTCCCCATCTTCATTCCCCTCCACATCGCCCTCCCTCCCCCAATTCATTCCACTCCACCAACCCTTACCTACCCCTTTTCATTCCCAAGGACCTCCCCCTCCCTCCCCCTCTTTATTCCCCTCCATCGTCCCCTCCCTCCACCTCTTCATTCCCATCAACCACCCCCACCCTCCCCCTCTACATACCCCTCCACCATCCCCTCCCTCCTCCTCTTCGTTCCCATCCACCACCCCCAAACTCCCCCTCTTCATTCCCCTCCACCAACCCCTCCCTCCCCCTCTTCGTTCCCATCCACCACCCCCAAACTCCCCATCTTCATTCCCCTCCACTACCCACTCCCTCCTCCTCTTCATTCCCCTCCACCTCCCCCTCCCTCCTCCTCTTCGTTCCCATCCACCACCCCCAAACTCCACCTCTTCATTCCCCTCCACCAACCCCTCCCTCCCCCTCTTCGTTCCCATCCACCACCCCCAAACTCCCCATCTTCATTCCCCTCCACTACCCACTCTCTCCTCCTCTTCATTCCCCTCCACCTCCCCCTCCCGCCCCCTCTTCTTTCTCCTCCACCAACCCCTCCTCCCACCTCTTCATTCCCCTCCACCTCCCCCTCCCGCCCCCTCTTCTTTCTCCTCCACCAACCCCTCCTCCCACCTCTTCATTCCCCTCCACCTCCCCCTTCCTCCCCCTCTTCATTCTCTTCCAACTCCCCCTCTTCATTCCCCTCCACAATCCGCCTCCCTCCCCTCTTCATTCCCATCCACCACCCCCTCCCTCCCCCACTTCATTCCCCCTCCACTAACCGCCTCCCTCCCCATTTCATTCCCCTCCACCACCCGCTCCCTCCCCCTCTTCATTCCAGTCCACCTCGCCCTCCCTCCCCCTTTTCATTCCCTTCCTCCAACACCTCCCTCCCCTCTACATTCACCTCCATCAACCCCACCCTCCCCCTCTTCATTACCCTCCATCTCCCCCTCCCTCCCCCTCTTCATTCCCCTCCACCAACGACTCCCTCCCGCTCTTCATTTCCCACCACCACCCCCTCCCTCCCCCTTTTGATTCCCCTCCACCAGCCCCTCCCTTCCCTTCTTCATTCCCCACCACCACCCCCTCCATCCCCCTCTTCATTCCCCTCCACCAACCCCACCCTCCCCCTCTTCATTCCCCTCCACCTCCCCCTCCCTCCCTCATTCCCCTCCACCAACACTTCCCTCCCCTCTTCATTCACCTCCATCAACCCCACCCTCCCCCACTTCATTCCCCTCCACCACCCCTCCCTCCCCCTTTGATTCCCCTCCACGAACCCCTCCCTCCCTCATTCTTCCTCATCTTCCCCTCCACCACCCCTTCCCTCCCCCTCTTCATTCCCATCCACCACCACCTCCCTCCCACTCTTCATTCTCGTTCACCTCCCCCTCACTCCCCCTCATCGTTCTCCTCCACCTCCCCCTCCCTCCCCTCTTCATTCCGATCCAGCACCACCTCCCTCTCCCTCTTCGTTCCCCCTCCACCTCCCCAACCTCCCTGTCTTAATTCCCCTCAACCAGCCCCTCCCTCCCCCTCTTCATTGCCCTTCATCACCCCCTCCCTCCCCCTGTTCATTCCCCACCACCACCCCCGCCCTCCCCTTCTTCATTCCCCTCCACCAACCCCTCCCTCCCCCTCTTCATTCCCATCCACCACCCCCTCCCTCCCCATCTTCCTTCCGATCACAACCCGCACCCTCCCCCTCTTCATTCCCCTCCACCACCCCCACATTCCCCTCCACTAACCCCTCCCTCCCCCACTTCAATCCCCTCCACTTCCCTCTCCCTCCCCCTCTTCATTCCCCTCCACCACGGCTCCTTCCCCCTCTTCATTCCCCTCAACATCCCCTCCCTCCCCCTCTTCTTTCTCCTCCACCTCCCCCCTCCCTCCCCTTCTTCATTCTCCTCCACCTCCCCCCTCTCTTCTTTCTCCTCCAGCTCCCCCTCCCTCCCCCTCTTCATTCCCATCCACCACCCCCTCTCTCCCCATCTTCCTTCCGATCCACAACCCGCACCCTCCCCCTCTTCATTCCCCTCCACCACCCCCACATTCCCCTCCACTAACCCCTCCCTCCCCCACTTCAATCCCCTCCACTTCCCTCTCCCTCCCCCTCTTCATTCCCCTCCACCACGGCTCCTTCCCCCTCTTCATTCCCCTCAACATCCCCCTCCCTTCCCTCTGCATACCCCTCCACCAGCCCCTCCCTCCCCCTCTTCATTCTAAATCACCACCCCCTCCCTCCCCTTCTTCTTTCTGCTGCACCAACTCCTCCCTCCCCCTCTTCATTCCCCTCCACCACCCCTCCCGCCCTCTCTTTATTCCCATCCACCACCCCCCTTCCTCCACATCTTCATTCCCCTCCACCACTCCGTCCCTCCCCATCTTCATTCCCATCCTCCACTCCCTCCCTCCCGTTCTTCATTCCCCTGCACCACCCCCTCCCACCCCCTCTTCATTCCCCTCCACCAGCCCCACCCTCCCCCTCTTCATTCACCTCCACCACACCCTCCTTCCCCCTCTTCCTTCCCATCCACCAGCCCCTCCCTCCCCACCTCATTCCCCTCAACCACCCCCTCCTTCCCCCACTTCCTTCCCATCCAACACCCCTACACTCCCCCACTTCATTCCCCTCCACTACCCCCTCCCTCCCGCTCTTCATTCCCCTCCACTTCCCCCCTCCCCCTCTTCTTTCCACTCCACCACCCCCTTCCTCCCCCACTTCATTCCCCTCCACATCCCCCACCCTCCCACTCTTCATTCACCTCCATCACCCCTCCCTCCCCCTCTTCATTCCCCTCCACATCCATTCCCTCCCCCTCTTCATTCCCCTCCACAACCCCTCCTTCCCACTCTTCATTCCCCTCCACAACCCCCTCCCTCCGCATATTCCTTACCATCCACCAACCTCCCCCTCCCCCTCTTCATTCCCCTCCACCACCCCCACATTCCCTCCACTAACCCCTCCCTCCCCCACTTCAATCCCCTCCACTTCCCTCTCCCTCCCCCTCTTCATTCCCCTCCACCACGGCTCCATCCCCCTCTTCATTACCCTCAACATCCCCCTCCCTTCCCTCTGCATACCCCTCCACCAGCCCCTCCCTCCACTTCTTCATTCTAAACCACCACCCCCTCCCTCCCCTTCTTCTTTCTCCTGCACCAACTCCTCCCTCCCCCTCTTCATTCCCCTCCATAACCCCATCCTCCACTCTTCATTCCCCTCCACCACCCCCTCCCGACCCCTCTTCATTCCACTCCACCACCCGCTCCCTAACCCTCTTCCTTCTCATCCACCATCCCCTCCCTCCCCCAATTCATACCCCTCCAACACCCCATCCCTCCACTCTTCATTATCCTCCACCACCCACTCCCTCCCCCTCTTCATTCCCATCCACCACCCGCCTCCCTCCTTCTCTTCATTCCCCTCCACCTCCCCCTCCCGCTCCCTCTTTTTTCTCCTCCACCAACCCCTCCTCCCACCTCTTCATTCCCCTCCACCTCCCTGCTCCCTCCCCCTCTTCATTGCCCTCACCTACCCCTCCCGCCCCCTCTTCTTTCTCCTCCACCACCCCTCCCTTCCTCTCATCATTCCCTCGACCTCCCCCTCCCTCCCCTCTTCATTCCCCTACACCACCCCCTCCATCCCTCTCTTCATTCCGCTCGAACATACCCCATCCCTCCGCATCTTCATTCCCATCCACCACCCCCACCCTCCCCCTCTTCATTCCACCCCACATCCCCCAAACTCTCCCTCTTCATTCCCCTCCACAAACCCCTCCCTCCCCCTCTTCATTCCCCTCCACTTCCCATTCCCTCACCCTCTTCATACCCCTCCACCACCCCCTCCCGGCCCTCTTCATTCCCCTCCACTACCCATTCCCTCCCCCTCTTCTTCTCCTACACCACACCCTCCCTCCCCCAATTCATTCCGCTCCACCACCCCTCCCTCCTTCTCCTCATTCCCCTCCACATCCCCCTCCCTCCCCCTCTTCATTCTCCTCCACCACCCCCTCCCACCCCCTCTTCATTTCCCTCCACCTCCCCCTCCCTCCCGCTCATCATTCCTCTCCACCACCCCTCCCTCCCCCTCTTCATTCCCATCCACCACCCCTCCCTCCTTCTCTTCATTCCCCTCCACCTCACCCTCCTCCCCTCGTCATTCTCCTCCACCACACCCTCCCTCCCACTCTTCATAACCCTCCACCTCCCCCCTCCCTCCACCTCTTCATTCCCCTACACCAACCCCTCCATCCCTCTCTTCATTCCGCTCGACCACCCCGCCCTCCCTATTTTCATTCCCATCCTCCAACCCCTCCCTCCCCCTCTTCATTCCCCTCCACCACCCCCATTCCACCGCATCTTCATTCCCATCCAGCAGCCACTCCCCTCCCCCTCTTCATTCCCCTGAACATCCCCCACCCTCCCCCTCTTCATTCCCTCCACAACCCCCGCCCTCCCCCTCTTCATTCCCCTCCACTTCCCATTCCCTCCCCCTCTTCATACCCCTCCACAACCCCCTCCCTCCCACTCTTCATTCCCCTCCACAACCCCCTCCTCACCATCTTCCTACCCATCCACAACCCTCACCCTCCCCCACTTCATTCCCCTCCACCACCCCCTCCCTCCCCCTCTTCATTCCCCTCCACCACGGCTCCATCCCCCTCTTCATTCCCCTCAACAACCCCCTCCCTTCCCTCTGCATACCCCTCCACCAGCCCCACCCTCCCCCTCTTCATTCTCCACCACCACCCCCTTCCTCCCCTTCTTCTTTCTCCTCCACCACCCCTCCCTCCCCCTCTTCATTCCCTCCAACACCCCATCCCTCCACTCTTCATTCCCCTCCACCACCCCTCCCTCCCCCTCTTCATTCCCATCCACCACCGCCTCCCTAATTCTCTTCGTTCCCCACCACCTCCCCCTCCCGCCCCCTCTTCCTTCTCCTCCACCAACCCTTCCCTCCCCCTCTTCATTCCCCTCCCATTCCCTCACACTCTTCATTCGCCTCACTACCCACTCCCTCCCCCTCTTATTTCTCTTACACCACACCTTCCCCCCCTGTTCATTCCCATCCACCACCCCCTCCCTCCCTTTCTTCACTCCCCTCCACCACGCCCTCCCTCCCCCTCTTCAATTCCCATCCAACAACCCCTCCCTCCTTCTCTTCATTTCCCTCCACATCCCCCTCCCTCCGCCTCTAAATTCTCCTCCACCACCCCTCCCACCCCCTCTCCATTTCCCTCCACCTCCCCGCCCTGCCCCTCATCATTCCCCTCCACCACCCCTCCCTCCCCCTCTTCATTCCCATCCACCACACCTCCTCCTTCTCTTCATTCCCTCCACCTCCCCCTCCCTCCCCCTCGTCATTCTCCTCCACCACACCCTCCCTCCCACTCTTCATTCCCTTACACCACCCCTCGATCCCTCTCTTCATTCCGCTCGACCACCCCCTCCCTCCCCATTTTCATTCCCATCCTCCAACCCCTCCCTCCCCCTCATCATTCCCCTCCACTTCCCATTCCCACCCCCTCTTCATACCCCTCCACAACCCCCTCCCTCCCCCTCTTCATTCCCCTCCACATCCCCCACCCTCCCTTTCTTCATTCCCCTCCGCCACCCCCTCACTCCCCCTCTTCATTCCCCTCCACTTCCTATTCCCACCCCCTCTTCATACCCCTCCACAAACCCCTCCCTCACACTCTTCATTCCACTCCACAATCCCCTCCCTTACCATCTTCCTTCCCATCCACAACCCTCACCCTCCCCCACTTCATTCCCGTCCACCACCTCCTCCCTCCCCCTCTTCATTCCCCTCCACCACGGCTCCATCCCCCTCTTCATTCCCCTCAACATCCCCCTCCCTTCCCTCTGCATACCCCTCCACCAGCCCCTCCCTCCCCCTCTTCATTCTCCACCACCACCCCCTCCCTCCCCTTCTTCTTTCTCCTCCACCAACCACTCCCTCCACTCTTCATTCCCCTCCACCACCCCTCCCTGCCCCTCTTCATCCACTCCAACAACCCCCAACACCCCTTCTTCTTTCTCCTCCAACATCCCCTCCCTCCACCAATTCATTCCCCTCCAACACCCCATCCCTCCACTCTTCATTCCCTGCCACCACCCACACCCTCCCCCTCTTCATTCCCCTCCACCACCCACTCCCTCCCCCTCTTCATTCCCCTACACCACCCCCTCCATCCCTCTCTTCATTCCGCTCGAACATACCCCATCCCTCCGCATCTTCATTCCCATCCACCACCCCCACCCTCCCCCTCTTCATTCCCTTCCACATCCCCAAACTCCCCCTCTTCATTCCCCTCCACAAACCCCTCCCTCCCCTCTTCATTCCCCTGCACATCCCATTCCCTCACCCTCTTCATACCCCTCCACCACCCCCTCCCGCCCCCTCTTCATTCCCCTCCACTACCCATTCCCTCCCCCTCTTCTTTCTCCTACACCACACCCTCCCTCCCCCAATTCATTCCGCTCACTCCACCACCCCTCCCTCCTTCTCCTCATTCCCCTCCACATCCCCCTCCCTCCCCCTCTTCATTCTCCTCCACCACCCCCTCCCACCCCCTCTTCATTTCCCTCCACCTCCCCCTCCCTCCCGCTCATCTTTCCCCTCCACCACCCCTCCCTCCCCCTCTTCATTCCCATCCACCACCCCTCCCCCTTCTCTTCATTCCCTCCACCTCACCCTCCCTCCCCCTCGTCATTCTCCTCCCACCACACCCTCCCTCCCACTCTTCATAACCCTCCACCTCCCCCTCCCTCCACCTCTTCATTCCCCTACACCAACCCCTCCATCCCTCTCTTCAATCCGCTCGACCACCCCGCCTCCCTATTTTCATTCCATCCTACAACCCCTCCCTCCCACTCTTCATAACCCTCCACCTCCCCCTCCCTCCACCTCTTCATTCCCCTACACCAACCCCTCCATCCCTCTCTTCATTCCGCTCGACCACCCTCCCTCCCCCTGTTCTTTCCCATCCACCATCCCCTCCCTCCCTTTCTTCATTCCCCTCCACCACGCCCTCCCTCCCCCTCTTCAATTCCCATCCAACAGCCCCTCCCTCCTTCTCTTCATTCCCCTCCATATCCCCCACCCTCCCTTTCTTCATTCCCCTCCGCCACCCCCTCCCTCCCCCTCTTCATTCCCCTCCACTTCCCATTCCCACCCCCTCTTCATACCCCTCCACAAACCCCTCACTCACACTTTTCATTCCCCTCCACAATCCCCTCCCTTACCATCTTCCTTCCCATCCACAACCCTCCCCCTCCCCCTCTTCATTCCGTCCACCACCTCCTCCCTCCCCCTCTTCATTCCCCTCCACCACGGCTCCATCCCCCTCTTCATTCCACTCAACATCCCCCTCCCTTCCCTCTGCATACCCCTCCACCAGACCCTCCCTCCCCCTCTTCATTCTCCAACACCACCCCCTCCCTCCCCTTCTTCTTTCTCCTCCACCAACCACTCCCTCCCCCTCTTCATTCCCCTCCAACACCTCATCCCTCCACTCTTCATTCCCCTCCACCACCCTCCCTGACCCTCTTCATTCCACTCCAACAACCCCAACACCCCCTCTTCTTTCTCCTCCAACATCCCCTCCCTCCACCAATTAATTCCCCTCCAACATCCCATCCCTCCACTCTTCATTCCCCGCCACTACCCACTCCCTCCCCCTCTTCATTCCCCTACACCACCCACTCCCTCCCCTCTTCATTCCCATCCACCACCCCCTCCCTCCATCTCTTCATTCCCCTCCACCTCCCCCTCCCGCCCCCTCTTCTTTCTCCTCCACCAACCCCTCCCATCACCTCTTCATTCCCCTCCACCTCCCCCTCCCTCCCCGTCTTCATTCCCCACCACCACCCCCTCCCTCCTTCTGATCATTCCCCTCCACCTCCCCCTCCGTCCCCCTCTTCATTCTCCTCCACCGACCCCACCCTCCCCCTCTTCATTGCCCTCCACGACCCCCTCCCTCCCCCTCTTCATTCTCCTCCAGCTCCCCCTAACTCCCCCTCTTCTTTCTCCTCCACCTCCCCCTCCCTCCCCTTCTTCATTCTCCTCCACTTCCCCATCAACGTCTTCTTTCTCCTCCACCTCCACCTCCCTCCTCCTCTTCATTTCCCTCCACGTACCCCTCCCTCCCCCTCTTCATTCTGATCCACCTCCCCCTCCCTCCCCCTCTTCATTCCCATCCACCACCTCCTCCCTCCCCTCTTCAATCTCCTCCACCACACCCTCCCTCCCTCTCATCATTCCCCTCCACCCTCCCCTCCCTCCCCCTCTTCATTCCCCACCACCTCCCCCTCCCTCCCCTCTTCATTCCCATCCACCAACCACTTGCTCCCCCTCTTCATTCCCTCCACCACCCCCTCCCTCCCCCTCTTCATTTCCCACCACCTACCCCCCCAGCACCCCTCCCTCCCCCACTTCATACCCATCCACCACGCCATCCCTCCCCCTCTTCATTCCCTTCCACCTCCCCCTCCCTCCCTCTCTTCATTCCCATCCACCAGCACCTCTCTCACCCTCATCATTCTCCTCACCACCCCCTCCCTTCCCCTCTTCATTCTCCTCCACCTCCCTCTCCCTCCCCTCTTCTTTCTCCTCACCTCCCCCTCCCTCCCCCTCTTCATACCCCTCCACCATCCCCTCCCCCCTCTTCATTCTCCTCCAACTCCCCTTCCCTCCCCCTCTTCTTTCTCCTCCACCTCCCGCACCGTCCCCCTCTTCATTCACCTCCATCACGCCCTTCCTCCCCTCTTCATTCTCCTCCACCTCCCCTCCCTCCCTCTCTTAATTCTCCTCCCCCTCCCTCCCCATCTTCATTCCACTCCACCACCCCCACCCTCCCCTCTTCTTTCTCCTCCATCGCCCCCTACCCTCCCGCTCTTCATTCCCCTCCACATCCCCCCTTTCCCCTCTTCATTCCACTCCACCACCACCTCCCTCCCCCTCTTCATTCCCATCCACCACCCCTCCCTCCGTCTCTTCATTCCCCTACACCTCCCCCTCCCTCCCCCTCTTGATTCCCGTCCACCACACCCTCCCTCCTTCTCATCATTCCCCTCCACCTCCCCCTCCCTCCCCCACTTCATTCTCCTCCACCATCCCCTCCCTCCCCCTCTGCATTCCCCTACACAACCCCCTCCCTCCCCCACTTCATTCTCCTCCACATCCCTCTCCCTCCCCCTCTTCATTCTCCTCCACCTCCCCCTCCCTCCCTTCTTTATTCTCCTCCACCTCCCCCTCCCTCCCCTTCTTCATTCTCCTCCACCTCCCCCCCTCCCACTCTTCTTTCTCCTCCACCTCCACATCCCTCCCCTCTTGATTCCCCTCCACAACACCCTCCATCCTTGTCATCATTCCCCTCCACCTCCCCCTCCCTCCCCCACATCATTCTCCTCCACCTCCCCTCCCTCCTCCTCTTCATTGCCCTCCACCACCCCTCCCTCCCCCTCTTCATTCTCCTCCACCACCCCCTACCTCCCCCTCTTCATTCTCCTCCACCTCCCCCTCCCTCCCCTCTTCTTTCTCCTCCACCTCCCCCTCCCTCCCCTTCTTCATTCTCCTCCACCTCCCCCCTCTCTTCTTTCTCCTCCAGCTCCCCTCCCTCCCCCTCTTCATTCCCATCCACCACCCCCTCCCTCCCCATCTTCCTTCCGATCCACAACCCGCACCCTCCCCCTCTTCATTCCCCTCCACCACCCCCACATTCCCCTCCACTAACCCCTCCCTCCCCCACTTCAATCCCCTCCACTTCCCTCTCCCTCCCCCTCTTCATTCCCCTCCACCACGGCTCCTTCCCCCTCTTCATTCCCCTCAACATCCCCCTCCCTTCCCTCTGCATACCCCTCCACCAGCCCCTCCCTCCCCCTCTTCATTCTAAATCACCACCCCCTCCCTCCCCTTCTTCTTTCTGCTGCACCAACTCCTCCCTCCCCCTCTTCATTCCCCTCCACCACCCCTCCCGCCCTCTCTTTATTCCATCCACCACCCCCTTCCTCCACATCTTCATTCCCCTCCACCACTCGTCCCTCCCCATCTTCATTCCCATCCTCCACTCCCTCCCTCCCGTTCTTCATTCCCCTGCACCACCCCCTCCCACCCCCTCTTCATTCCCCTCCACCAGCCCCACCCTCCCCCTCTTCATTCACCTCCACCACACCCTCCTTCCCCCTCTTCCTTCCCATCCACCAGCCCCTCCCTCCCCACCTCATTCCCCTCAACCACCCCCTCCTTCCCCACTTCCTTCCCATCCAACACCCCTACACTCCCCCCACTTCATTCCCCTCCACTACCCCCTCCCTCCCGCTCTTCATTCCCCTCCACTTCCCCCCTCCCCCTCTTCTTTCCACTCCACCACCCCCTTCCTCCCCCACATCATTCCCCTCCACATCCCCCACCCTCCCACTCTTCATTCACCTCCATCACCCCTCCCTCCCCCTCTTCATTCCCCTCCACATCCCATTCCCTCCCCCTCTTCATACCCTCCACAACCCCCTCCTTCCACTCTTCATTCCCCTCCACAGCCCCCTCCCTCCGCATATTCCTTACCATCCACCAACCTCCCCCTCCCCCTCTTCATTCCCCTCCACCACCCCCACATTCCCCTCCACTACCCCCTCCCTCCCCCACTTCAATCCCCTCCACTTCCCTCTCCCTCCCCCTCTTCATTCCCCTCCACCACGGCTCCATCCCCCTCTTCATTACCCTCAACATCCCCCTCCCTTCCCTCTGCATACCCCTCCACCAGCCCCTCCCTCACTTCTTCATTCTAAACCCCACCCCCCCTCCCTCCCTTCTTCTTTCTCCTGCACCAACTCCTCCCTCCCCCTCTTCATTCCCCTCCATAACCCATCCCTCCACTCTTCATTCCCCTCCACCACCCCTCCCGACCCGTCTTCATTCCACTCCACCACCCGCTCCCTAACCCTCTTCCTTCTCATCCACCATCCCCTCCCTCCCCCAATTCATACCCCTCCAACACCCCATCCCTCCACTCTTCATTATCCTCCACCACCCACTCCCTCCCCCTCTTCATTCCCATCCACCACCGCCTCCCTCCTTCTCTTCATTCCCCTCCACCTCCCCCTCCCGCTCCCTCTTTTTTCTCCTCCACCAACCCCTCCTCCCACCTCTTCATTCCCCTCCACCTCCCTCTCCCTCCCCCTCTTCATTGCCCTCCACCTACCCCTCCCGCCCCCTCTTCTTTCTCCTCCACCACCCCCTCCCTTCCTCTCATCATTCCCCTCGACCTCCCCCTCCCTCCCCTCTTCATTCCCCTACACCACCCCCTCCATCCCTCTCTTCATTCCGCTCGAACATACCCCATCCCTCCGCATCTTCATTCCCATCCACCACCCCCCACCCTCCCCCTCTTCATTCCACCCCACATCCCCCAAACTCTCCCTCTTCATTCCCCTCCACAAACCCCTCCCTCCCCCTCTTCATTCCCCTCCACTTCCCATTCCCTCACCCTCTTCATACCCCTCCACCACCCCCTCCCGGCCCTCTTCATTCCCCTCCACTACCCATTCCCTCCCCCTCTTCTTTCTCCTACACCACACCCTCCCTCCCCCAATTCATTCCGCTCCACCACCCCTCCCTCCTTCTCCTCATTCCCCTCCACATCCCCCTCCCTCCCCCTCTTCATTCTCCTCCACCACCCCCTCCCACCCCCTCTTCATTTCCCTCCACCTCCCCCTCCCTCCCGCTCATCATTCCTCTCCACCACCCCTCCCTCCCCCTCTTCATTCCCATCCACCACCCCTCCCTCCTTCTCTTCATTCCCCTCCACCTCACCCTCCCTCCCCCTCGTCATTCTCCTCCACCACACCCTCCCTCCCACTCTTCATAACCCTCCACCTCCCCCTCCCTCCACCTCTTCATTCCCCTACACCAACCCCTTCCATCCCTCTCTTCATTCCGCTCGACCACCCGCCCTCCCTATTTTCATTCCATCCTCCAACCCCTCCCTCCCCCTCTTCATTCCCCTCCACCACCCCATTCCACCGCATCTTCATTCCCATCCAGCAGCCACTCCCTCCCCCTCTTCATTCCCCTGAACATCCCCCACCCTCCCCCTCTTCATTCCCCTCCACAACCCCCGCCCTCCCCCTCTTCATTCCCTCCACTTCCCATTCCCTCCCCCTCTTCATACCCCTCCACAACCCCTCCCTCCCACTCTTCATTCCCCTCCACAACCCCTCCCTCACCATCTTCCTACCCATCCACAACCCTCACCCTCCCCCACTTCATTCCCCTCCACCACCCCTCCCTCCCCCTCTTCATTCCCCTCCACCACGGCTCCATCCCCCTCTTCATTCCCCTCAACAACCCCCTCCCTTCCCTCTGCATACCCCTCCACCAGCCCCACCCTCCCCCTCTTCATTCTCCACCACCACCCCCTTCCTCCCCTTCTTCTTTCTCCTCCACCAACCCCTCCCTCCCCTCTTCATTCCCCTCCAACACCCCATCCCTCCACTCTTCATTCCCTCCACCACCCCTCCCTCCCCCTCTTCATTCCCATCCACCACCGCCTCCCTAATTCTCTTCGTTCCCCTCCACCTCCCCCTCCCGCCCCCTCTTCCTTCTCCTCCACCAACCCTTCCCTCCCCCTCTTCATTCCCCTCCCCATTCCCTCACACCCTTCATTCGCCTCCACTACCCACTCCCTCCCCTCTTATTTCTCTTACACCACACCCTCCATCCCCCAATTCATTCCGCTCGACCACCCTCCCTCCCCCTGTTCATTCCCATCCACCACCCCCTCCCTCCCTTTCTTCACTCCCTCCACCACGCCCTCCCTCCCCCTCTTCAATTCCCATCCAACAACCCCTCCCTCCTTCTCTTCATTTCCCTCCACATCCCCCTCCCTCCGCCTCTAAATTCTCCTCCACCACCCCCTCCCACCCCCTCTCCATTTCCCTCCACCACCCCCGCCCTGCCCCTCATCATTCCCCTCCACCACCCCTCCCTCCCCCTCTTCATTCCCATCCACCACACCTCCCTCCTTCTCTTCATTCCCCTCCACCTCCCCCTCCCTCCCCCTCGTCATTCTCCTCCACCACACCCTCCCTCCCACTCTTCATTCCCCTACACCACCACCTCGATCCCTCTCTTCATTCCGCTCGACCACCCCCTCCCTCCCCATTTTCATTCCCATCCTCCAACCCCTCCCTCCCCCTCATCATTCCCCTCCACTTCCCATTCCCACCCCCTCTTCATACCCCTCCACAACCCCCTCCCTCCCCCTCTTCATTCCCCTCCACATCCCCCACCCTCCCTTTCTTCATTCCCCTCCGCCACCCCCTCACTCCCCCTCTTCATTCCCCTCCACTTCCTATTCCCACCCCCTCTTCATACCCCTCCACAAACCCCTCCCTCACACTCTTCATTCCACTCCACAATCCCCTCCCTTACCATCTTCCTTCCCATCCACAACCCTCACCCTCCCCCACTTCATTCCCGTCCACCACCTCCTCCCTCCCCCTCTTCATTCCCCTCCACCACGGCTCCATCCCCCTCTTCATTCCCCTCAACATCCCCCTCCCTTCCCTCTGCATACCCCTCCACCAGCCCCTCCCTCCCCCTCTTCATTCTCCACCACCACCCCCTCCCTCCCCTTCTTCTTTCTCCTCCACCAACCACTCCCTCCCCCTCTTCATTCCCCTCCAACACCCCATCCCTCCACTCTTCATTCCCCTCCACCACCCCTCCCTGCCCCTCTTCATTCCACTCCAACAACCCCCAACACCCCTTCTTCTTTCTCCTCCAACATCCCCTCCCTCCACCAATTCATTCCCCTCCAACACCCCATCCCTCCACTCTTCATTCCCTGCCACCACCCACACCCTCCCCCTCTTCATTCCCCTCCACCACCCACTCCCTCCCCCTCTTCATTCCCCTACACCACCCCCTCCATCCCTCTCTTCATTCCGCTCGAACATACCCCATCCCTCCGCATCTTCATTCCCATCCACCACCCCCACCCTCCCCCTCTTCATTCCCCTCCACATCCCCCAAACTCCCGCTCTTCATTCCCCTCCACAAACCCCTCCCTCCCCCTCTTCATTCCCCTGCACATCCCATTCCCTCACCCTCTTCATACCCCTCCACCACCCCCTCCCGCCCCCTCTTCATTCCCCTCCACTACCCATTCCCTCCCCCTCTTCTTTCTCCTACACCACACCCTCCCTCCCCCAATTCATTCCGCTCCACCACCCCTCCCTCCTTCTCCTCATTCCCCTCCACATCCCCCTCCCTCCCCCTCTTCATTCTCCTCCACCACCCCCTCCCACCCCCTCTTCATTTCCCTCCACCTCCCCCTCCCTCCCGCTCATCTTTCCCCTCCACTACCCCTCCCTCCCCCTCTTCATTCCCATCCACCACCCCTCCCTCCTTCTCTTCATTCCCCTCCACCTCACCCTCCCTCCCCCTCGTCATTCTCCTCCACCACACCCTCCCTCCCACTCTTCATAACCCTCCACCTCCCCCTCCCTCCACCTCTTCATTCCCCTACACCAACCCCTCCATCCCTCTCTTCATTCCGCTCGACCACCCCGCCCTCCCTATTTTCATTCCCATCCTACAACCCCTCCCTCCCCCTCTTCATTCCCCTCCTCCACCCCATTCCTCCGCATCTTCATTCCCATCCAGCAGCCACTCCAAACCGCTCTTCATTCCCCTGCACATCCCCCACCCTCCCCCTCTTCATTCCCCTCCACCACCCCCGCCCTCCCCCTCTTCATTCCCCTCCACTTCCCATTCCCTCCCCCTCTTCATACCCCTCCACAACCCCCTCCCTCCCACTCTTCATTCCCCTCCACAGCCCCCTCCCTCACCATCTTCCTACCCATCCACAACCCTCACCCTCCCCCACTTCATTCCCCTCCACCACCCCCTCCCTCCCCCTCTTCATTCCCCTCCACCACGGCTCCATCCCCCTCTTCATTCCCCTCAACAACCCCCTCCCTTCCCTCTGCATACCCCTCCACCAGCCCCACCCTCCCCCTCTTCATTCTCCATCACCACCCCCTCCCTCCCCTTCTTATTTCTCCTCCACCAACCCCTCCCTCCACCAATTCATTCCCCTCCAACACCCCATCCCTCCACTCTTCATTCCCCTCCACCTCCCCCTCCCTCCCCCTCTTCATTCTCCTCCACCGCCCCCACCCGCCTTCTCTTCATTGCCCTCCACGACCCCCTCCCTCCCCCTCTTCATTCTCCTCCACCTCCCCCTAACTCCCCCTCTTCTTTCTCCTCCACCTCCCCCTCCCTCCCCTTCTTCATTCTCCTCCACTTCCCCATCAACGTCTTCTTTCTCCTCCCCTCCACCTCCCTCCTTCTCTTCATTCCCCTCCATGTACCCCTCCCTCCCCCTCTTCATTCTGCTCCACCTCCCCCTCCCTCCCCTTCTTCATTCCCATCCACCACCTCCTCCCTCCCCCTCTTCAATCTCCTCCACCACACCCTCCCTCCCTCTCATCATTCCCCTCCACCCTCCCCTCCCTCCCCCTCTTCATTCCCCACCACCTCCCCCTCCCTCCCCTCTTCATTCCCTTCCACGAACCACTCGCTCCCCCTCTTCATTCCCCTCCACAACCCCCTCCCTCCCCCTCTTCATTTCCCACCACCTACCCCCCCAGCACCCCTCCCTCCCCCACTTCATACCCATCCACCACGCCATCCCTCACCCTCCTCATTCTCCTCCACCACCCCCTCCATTCCCCTCTTCATTCTCCTCCACCTCCCTCTCCCTCCCCCTCTTCTTTCTCCTCCACCTCCCTCTACTTCCCCCTCTTTATACCCCTCCACCTACCCCTCCCCCTCTTCATTCTCCTCCAACTCCCCTTCCTTCCCCCTCTTCTTTCTCCTCCACCTCCCGCTCCGTCCCCCTCTTCATTCACCTCCAGCAGACCCTGCCTCCCCCTCTTCATTCTCCTCCACCTCCCCTCCCTCCCTCTCTTAATTCTCCTCCCCCTCTCTCCCCATCTTCATTCCACTCCACCACCCCCACCCTCCCCTCTTCTTTCTCCTTCCACCGCCCCCTCCCCCCCGCTCTTCATTCCCCTCCACATCCCCCTTTTCCCCCTCTTCATTCCCCTCCACCACCACCTCCCTCCCCCTCTTCATTCCCATCCACCACCCCTCCCTCCGTCTCTTCATTCCCCTACACCTCCCCCTCCCTCCCCCTCTTGATTCCCTTCCACCACACCCTCCCTCCTTCTCATCATTTCGCTCCACCTCCCCCTCCCTCCCCCACTTCATTCTCCTCCACCTCTCCCTCCCTCCACCTCTGCATTCCCCTCCACCACCCCCTCCCTCCCCCTCTTCACTCTCCTCCACATCCCCCTCCCTCCCCCTCTTCTTTATCCTCCACCTCCCCCTCCCTCCCCTTCTTTATTCTCCTCCACCTCGCCCTCCCTCCCCTTCTTCATTCTCCTCCACCTCCCCCCTCCCCCTCTTCTTTCTCCTCCACCTCCACCTCCCACCACCTCTTGATTCCCCTCCACAACACCCTCCATCCTTGTCATCATTCCCCTCCAACTCCACCTCCCTCTCCCACTTCATTCTCCTCCACCTCCCCCTCCCTCCCCCTCTTCATTCCCATCCACCACCCCCTCCCTCCCCCTCTTCATTCCCCTCCACCTCACCCTCCCTCCCCCTCGTCAATCTCCTCCACCACACCCTCCCTCCCACTATTCATAACCCTCCACCTCCCCCTCCCTCCCCCTCTTCATTCCCCTCCACAACCCCCTCCCTCCCACTCTTAATTTCCCTCAACCACCCCCTCCCTCCCCCTCTTCATTCGCCTCCACTACCCACTCCCTCCCCCTCTTCTTTCTCTTACACCACACCCTCCATCCCCCAATTCATTCCGCTCGACCACCCTCCCTCCCCCTGTTCATTCCCATCCAACACCCCCTCCCTTCCTTTCTTCATTCCCCTCCACCACGCCCTCCATCCCCCTCTTCAATTCCCATCCAACAACCCCTCACTCCTTCTCTTCATTCCCCTCCACATCCCCCTCCCTCCCCCTCTAAATTCTCCTCCACCACCCCCTCCCACCCCTTCTCCATTCCCCTCCACCACCCCATTCCTTAGCAACTTCATTCCCCTCCACCACCCCCTCCCTCCCCCTCTTCATTCCCCTCCACCACGGCTCCATCCCCCTCTTCATTCCCCTCAACAACCCCCTCCCTTCCCTCTGCATACCCCTCCACCAGCCCCACCCTCCCCCTCTTCATTCTCCACCACCACCCCTTCCCTCCCCTTCTTCTTTCTCCTCCACCAACCCCTCCCTCCCCCTCTTCATTCCCCTCCAACACCCCATCCCTCCATTCTTCATTCCCCTCCACCACCCTTCCATCCCACTCTTCATTCCACTCCACCACACCTCCCTCCCCCTCTTCTTTCTCCTCCACCAACCCCTCCCTCCCCCTCTTCATTCCCCTCCAACACCCCATCCCTCCACTCTTCATTCCCCTCCACCAACCCCTCCCTCCCCCTCTTCATTCCCCTCCAACACCCCATCCCTCCATTCTTCATTCCCCTCCACCACCCTTCCATCCCACTCTTCATTCCACTCCACCACACCTCCCTCCCCCTCTTCCTTCTCCTCCACCAACCCCTCCCTCCCCCTCTTCATTCCCCTCCACTTCCCATTCCCTCACACTCTTCATACCCCTCCACAACCCCCTCCCTCCCACTCTTAATTTCCCTCAACCACCCCCTCCCTCCCCCTCTTCATTCGCCTCCACTACCCACTCCCTCCCCCTCTTCTTTCTCTTACACCACACCCTCCATCCCCCAATTCATGCCGCTCGACCACCCTCCCTCCCCCTGTTCTTTCCCATCCACCAACCCCTCCCTCCCTTTCTTCATTCCCCTCCACCACGCCCTCCCTCCCCCTCTTCAATTCCCATCCAACAACCCCTCCCTCCTTCTCTTCATTCCCCTCCATATCCCCCACCCTCCCTTTCTTCATTCCCCTCCGCCACCCCCTCCCTCCCCCTCTTCATTCCCCTCCACTTCCCATTCCCACCCCCTCTTCATACCCCTCCACAAACCCCTCACTCACACTTTTCATTCCCCTCCACAATCCCCTCCCTTACCATCTTCCTTCCCATCCACAACCCTCCCCCTCCCCCTCTTCATTCCCGTCCACCACCTCCTCCCTCCCCCTCTTCATTCCCCTCCACCACGGCTCCATCCCCCTCTTCATTCCACTCAACATCCCCCTCCCTTCCCTCTGCATACCCCTCCACCAGACCCTCCCTCCCCCTCTTCATTCTCCAACACCACCCCCTCCCTCCCCTTCTTCTTTCTCCTCCACCAACCACTCCCTCCCCCTCTTCATTCCCCTCCAACACCTCATCCCTCCACTCTTCATTCCCCTCCACCACCCCTCCCTGACCCTCTTCATTCCACTCCAACAACCCCCAACACCCCCTCTTCTTTCTCCTCCAACATCCCCTCCCTCCACCAATTAATTCCCCTCCAACACCCCATCCCTCCACTCTTCATTCCCCGCCACTACCCACTCCCTCCCCCTCTTCATTCCCCTCCACCACCCACTCCCTCCCCTCTTCATTCCCATCCACCACCCCCTCCCTCCATCTCTTCATTCCCCTCCACCTCCCCCTCCCGCCCCCTCTTCTTTCTCCTCCACCAACCCCTCCCATCACCTCTTCATTCCCCTCCACCTCCCCCTCCCTCCCCGTCTTCATTCCCCACCACCACCCCCTCCCTCCTTCTGATCATTCCCCTCCACCTCCCCCTCCGTCCCCCTCTTCATTCTCCTCCACCGACCCCACCCTCCCCCTCTTCATTGCCCTCCACGACCCCCTCCCTCCCCCTCTTCATTCTCCTCCAGCTCCCCCTAACTCCCCCTCTTCTTTCTCCTCCACCTCCCCCTCCCTCCCCTTCTTCATTCTCCTCCACTTCCCCCATCAACGTCTTCTTTCTCCTCCACCTCCACCTCCCTCCTCCTCTTCATTTCCCTCCACGTACCCCTCCCTCCCCCTCTTCATTCCCATCCACCACCTCCTCCCTCCCCCTCTTCAATCTCCTCCACCACACCCTCCCTCCCTCTCATCATTCCCCTCCACCCTCCCCTCCCTTCCCCTCTTCATTCCCCACCACCTCCCCCTCCCTCCCCTCTTCATTCCCATCCACCAACCACTTGCTCCCCCTCTTCATTCCCCTCCACCACCCCCTCCCTCCCCCTCTTCATTTCCCACCACCTACCCCCCCAGCACCCCTCCCTCCCCCACTTCATACCCATCCACCACGCCATCCCTCCCCCTCTTCATTCCCTTCCACCTCCCCCTCCCTCCCTCTCTTCATTCCCATCCACCAGCACCTCTCTCACCCTCCTCATTCTCCTCCACCACCCCCTCCCTTCCCCTCTTCATTCTCCTCCACCTCCCTCTCCCTCCCCCTCTTCTTTCTCCTCCACCTCCCCCTCCCTCCCCCTCTTCATACCCCTCCACCATCCCCTCCCCCCTCTTCATTCTCCTCCAACTCCCCTTCCCCCCCCTCTTCTTTCTCCTCCACCTCCCGCACCGTCCCCCTCTTCATTCACCTCCATCACGCCCTTCCTCCCCCTCTTCATTCTCCTCCACCTCCCCTCCCTCCCTCTCTTAATTCTCCTCCCCCTCCCTCCCCATCTTCATTCCACTCCACCACCCCCACCCTCCCCTCTTCTTTCTCCTCCATCGCCCCCTACCCTCCCGCTCTTCATTCCCCTCCACATCCCCCCTTTCCCCCTCTTCATTCCACTCCACCACCACCTCCCTCCCCCTCTTCATTCCCATCCACCACCCCTCCCTCCGTCTCTTCATTCCCCTACACCACCCCCTCCCTCCCCCTCTTGATTCCCGTCCACCACACCCTCCCTCCTTCTCATCATTCCCCTCCACCTCCCCCTCCCTCCCCCACTTCATTCTCCTCCACCTCCCCCTCCCTCCCCCTCTGCATTCCCCTACACAACCCCCTCCCTCCCCCACTTCATTCTCCTCCACATCCCTCTCCCTCCCCCTCTTCATTCTCCTCCACCTCCCCCTCCCTCCCCTTCTTTATTCTCCTCCACCTCCCCCTCCCTCCCCTTCTTCATTCTCCTCCACCTCCCCCCTCCCACTCTTCTTTCTCCTCCACCTCCACATCCCTCCCCCTCTTGATTCCCCTCCACAACACCCTCCATCCTTGTCATCATTCCCCTCCACCTCCCCCTCCCTCCCCCACATCATTCTCCTCCACCTCCCCCTCCCTCGCCCTCTTCATTGCCCTCCACCACCCCCTCCCTCCCCCTCTTCATTCTCCTCCACCACCCCCTCCCTCCCCCTCTTCATTCTCCTCCACCTCCCCCTCCCTCCCCCTCTTCTTTCTCCTCCACCTCCCCCTCCCTCCCCTTCTTCATTCTCCTCCACCTCCCCCCTCTCTTCTTTCTCCTCCAGCTCCACCTCCCTCCTCCTCTTCATTCCCCTCCACGACCCCCTCCCTCCCCTCTTCATTCCCATCCACCAACCACTCGCTCCCCCTCTTAATTCCCCTCCACCACCACCTCCCTCCCCCTCTTCATTTCCCACCACCTACCCCCCCAGCACCCCTCCCTCCCCCACTTCATTCCCCTCCACCACGCCATCCCTCCCCCTCTTCATTCCCTTCCACCTCCCCTTCCCTCCCTCTCTTCATTCCCATCCACCAGCACCTCTCTCACCCTCCTCATTCTCCTCCAACACCCCCTCCCTCCCCCTCTTCATTCTCCTCCACCTCCCTCTCCCTCCCCCTCTTCTTTCTCCTCCACCTCCCCCTCCCTCCCCCTCTTCATACCCCTCCACCATCCCCTCCCCCCTCTTCATTCTCCTCCAACTCCCCTTCCCTCCCCCTCTTCTTTCTCCTCCACCTCCCGCTCCGTCCCCCTCTTCATTCACCTCCAGCACACCCTGCCTCCCCCTCTTCATTCTCCTCCACCTCCCCTCCCTCCCTCTCTTAATTCTCCTCCCCCTCCCTCCCCATCTTCATTCCACTCCACCACCCCCACCCTCCCCTCTTCTTTCTCCTCCACCGCCCCCTCCCTCCCGCTCTTCATTCCCCACCACATCCCCCCTTTCCCCCTCTTCATTCCCCTCCACCACCACCTCCCTCCCCCTCTTCATTCCCATCCACCACACCTCCCTACGTCTCTTCATTCCACTACACCTCCCCCTCCCTCCACCTCTTGATACCCCTCCACCACACCCTCCCTCCATCTCATCATTCCGCTCCAGCTCCCCCTCCCTCCCCCTCTTCATTCTCCTCCACCTCCCCCTCCCTCCCCCTCTGCATTCCCCTCCACCACCCCCTCCCTCCCCATCTTCATTCTCCTCCACATCCCCCTCCCTTCCCCTCTTCTTTCTCCTCCACCTCTCCCTCCCTCCCCTTCTTTATTCTCCTCCACCTCCCCCCTCCCTCCCCTTCTTCATTCTCCTCCACCTCCCCCCCCCCTCTTCTTTCTCCTCCACCTCCACCTCCCACCACCTCTTCATTCCCCTCCACCACCCCCTCCCTCCCCCTCTTGATTCCCCTCCACCACACCTTCCATCCTTGTCATCATGCCCCTCCACCTCCCCCTCCCTCCCCCACTTCATTCCCATCCACCACCCCCACCCTCCCCCTCTTCATTCTCCTCCAATACCCCCTCCCTCCCCCTCTTCATTCCCCTCCACCTCCCCCTCCCTCCCCCCGTTCATTCCCCTCCACCACACCATCCCTCCCCCTCTTCATTCCCTTCCACCTCCCCATCGCGCCCCCTCTTCATTCCCATCCACCAGCACCTCTCACACCCTCCTCATTCTCCTCCACCACCCCATCCCTGCCCCTCTTCATTCTCCTCCACCTCCCCCTCCCTCCCCTTCTTCTTTCTCCTCCACCTCCCCCTCCCTCCCCTTCTTCATTCTCCTCCACCTCCCCCCTCTTCTTTCTCCTTCACATCCACCTCCCTCCTCCTCTTCATTCCCCTCCACGACCCCCTCCCTCCCCCTTTTCATTCTGCTCCACCTCCCCCTCACTCCGCCTCTTCATTCCCATCCACCACCCCCTCCCTGCCCCTCTTCATTCTCCTCCACAACCCCCTCCCTCCCCCTCTTCATTCCCCTCCACCTCCCTCTCCCTCCCCCTCTTCATTTCCCTCCACCTACCCCTCCCTCCCTTCTTCATTCCCATCCACCAACCACTCCCTCCCCCTCTTCATTCCCCTCCACCAGCCCCTCCCTCCCCCTCTTCATTTCCCACCACCTCCCCCACAGCACACCCTCCCTCCCCCCGTTCATTCCCCTCCACCACTCCATCCCTCCCCCTCTTCATTCCCTTCCACCTCCCCATCGCGCCCCCTCTTCATTCCCATCCACCAGCACCTCTCTCACCCTCCTCATTCTCCTCCACCACCCCATCCCTGCCCCTCTTCATTCTCCTCCACCTCCCCCTCCCTCCCCCTCTTCTTTCTCCTCCACCTCCCCCTCCCTCCCCCTCTTCATTCCCCTCCACCACCCCTCCCTCGCTCTCTTCATTCTCCTCCACCTCCCCCTCCCTCCCCCTATTCTTTCTCTTCCAGCTCCCCCTCCCTCCCCCTCTTCATTCACCTACACCACACCCTCCCTCCCCCTCTTCATTCTCCTCCACCTCCCCTCCCTCCCCCTCTTCTTTCTCCGCCACCGTCCCCTCCCTCCCGCTCTTCATTCCCCTCCACATCCCACTCCCTCCCCCTCTTCTTTCAACTCCAACACCCCCTCCCTCCCCCTCTGCATTCCCTCCGCCACCCCATCCCACCACTCTTCATTCCCCTCCACCACCCCCTCCCTTCCCCTCGTAATTTGTGTGGTTTAAAATCTCTTTCTTTTAATTTCGGTGACTGCAGCGTTGATAGCAACGGAGGTGCGTGAACGGGCTGACAGCTGTGAAGTCAATTTCAGCGTAAGTTTAAAAGGGAATTCCCTTTTGTTTTCGGAGGACCAGGGGACTGCTGGGTAAGGAAAAAGGTATATATTTGTGTGTTGGCTGTACCCTAGACTCTACACGTGTAGTGTCTCCCACCCACCCTCCTCCTCTAACCAAAAAAAAGGACTCTGGTGTGTTGATAAGGTAATCTTTTTATTTAGGAAGTTCTGTCCGTTGGATTGCTAACCTAACAAGTTTTGACTTTTTGTTTTTTTTTGGTTTTTCAGTCGATTTGTTGGGAATTTGGAATAGTGGGAATGGAGGTTAAGGCAGTTGTATGTTCCTCCTGCAGAATGTGGGAGGTAAGGGTCGCCAAGAGTGTCCCTGCTGACTGCATCTGTGGGAAGTGCACCCAACTCCAGCTCCTCGAGAACCGCGTTAGGGAACTGGAGCTGGAGCTGGATGAACTTCGGATCACTCGGGAGGCGGAGGAGGTTATTGAGAGGAGTTATGGGGAGGTAGTCACACCTCAGGTAAAAGAAGTAGGTAGATGGGTTCCCGTCAGGGAACCAGCAGGCAGTGCAGGGATCCCCTGTGGCCGTTTCCCTCAACAACAGGTATACCGTTTTGGATACTGCTGCGGGGGACGACTGACCAGGGGTAAGCAATGGGGTACAGATATCTGGCACAGAGTCTGTCCCTGTTGCTCAGAAGGGAAGGGGGAAGAGGAGCAGAGCATTAGTCATTGGGGACTCCATAGTTAGGGGAACAGATAGGAGGTTTTGTGGGAACGAGAGAGACTCACGGTTGGTGTGTTGCCTCCCAGGTGCCAGGGTTCGTGATGTCTCAGATCGTGTTTTTGGGATCCTTAATGGGGAGGGGGAGCAGCCCCAAGTCGTGGTCCACATAGGCACCAACGACATAGGTAGGAAGAGAGATGGGGATTTAAGACAGAAATTCAGGGAGCTAGGGTGGAAGCTTAGAGCGAGAACAAACAGAGCTGTTATCTCTGGGTTGTTGCCCGTGCCACGTGATAGCGAAGCGAGGAATAGGGAGAGAGAGAGGAGTTGAACACGTGGCTGCAGGAATGGTGTAGGAGGGAGGGTTTTGGTGTCCTGGATAATTGGGGCTCTTTCTGGGGTAGGTGGGACCTCTACAAACAGGATGGTCTTCACCTGAACCAGAGGGGTACCAATATCCTGGGGGGGAGATTTGCTAGTGCTCTTCGGGGGGGTTTAAACTAATTCAGCAGGGGAATGGGAACCTAAATTGTAGTGCCAGTGTACAGGATGTTGAGAGTAGTGAGGTCAGGGATATGGTTACAAGGACGCAAGAGGGCACTGGCAAGCAAGAACCTGGTTTAAAGTGTGTCTATTTCAACGCCAGGAGCATCCGGAATAAGGTGGGTGAGCTTGCAGCATGGGTTGGTACCTGGGATCTCGATGTAGTGGCCATTTCGGAGACATGGGTAGAGCAGGGGCAGGAATGGATGTTGCAGGTTCCGGGATTTAGATGTTTCAGTAAGAACAGAGAAGATGAGGGGGGGTGTGGCATTGTTAATCAAGGAGAGTATTACAGCGACAGAAAGGACGTTTGAGGACTCGTCTACTGAGGTAGTATGGGCTGAGGTGAGAAACAGGAGAGGAGAGGTTACCCTGTTGGGAGTCTTTTATGGACTTCCGAATAGTTCCAGAGATGTAGAGGAAAGGATAGCGAAGATGATTCTCGACAGGGGTGAGAGTAACAGGGTAGTTGTTATGGGGGACTTTAACTTTCCAAATATCGACTGGAAATACTATAGTTCGAGTACTTTAGATGGGTCAGTTTTTGTCCAGTGTGTGCAGGAGGGTGTTCTGACACAGTATGTAGACAGGCCAACCAGGGGCGATGCCACATTGGATTTGGTACTGGGAAATGAACCCGGCAAGGTGTTAGATTTAGATGTAGGTGAGCACTTTGGTGATAGTGATCACAATTCGGTTAGGTTTACCTTAGCGATGGGCAGGGACAGGTATATACCGCAGGGCAAGAATTACAACTGGGGGAAAGGAAATTATGATGCGATGAGGCAAGATTTAGGATGCGTAGGATGGGGAAGGAAACTGCAGGGGATGGGAACAATCGAAATGTGGAGCTTATTCAAGGAGCAGCTACTGCGTGTCCTTGATAAGTATGTACCTGTGAGGCAGGGAGGAAGTTGTCGTGCGAGGGAGCGGTGGTTTACTAAAGAAGGTGAAGCGCTTGTCAAGAGGAAGAAGAAGGCTTATGTTAGGATGAGACGTGAAGGCTCAGTTAGGGCGCTTGAGAGCTACAAGCTAGCCAGGAAGGATCTAAAGGGAGAGCTAAGAAGAGCAAGGAGAGGACACGAGAATTTATTGGTGGATCGGATCAGGGAAAACCCTAAGGCTTTCTATAGGTATATCAGGAATAAAAGAATGACTAGAGTTAGATTAGGGCCAATTAAGGATAGTAGTGGGAAGTTGTGTGTGGAATCAAAGGAGATAGGGGAAGTGTTAAATGAATATTTTGCGTCAGTATTTACAGTAGAGAAAGAAAATGTTGTTGAGAATACTGAGATTCAGGCTACGAGGCTAGATGGGATTGAGGTTCACAAGGAGGAGGTGTTAGCAATTTTGGAAAGTGTGAAAATAGATAAGTCCCCTGGGCCAGATGGGATTTATCCTAGGATTCTCTGGGAAGCGAGGGAGGAGATTGCAGAGCCTTTGTCCTTGATCTTTATGTCGTCATTGTCGACAGGAATAGTGCTGGAAGACTGGAGGATAGCAAATGTCGTCCCCTTGTTCAAGAAGGGGAGTAGAGACAGCCCTGGTAATTATAGACCTGTGAGCCTTACTTCGGTTGTGGGTAAAATGCTGGAAAAGGTTATAAGAGACAGGATTTATAATCATCTTGAAAAGAATAAGTACATTAGAGATAGTCAGCACGGTTTTGTGACGGGTAGGTCGTGCCTCACAAACCTTATTGAGTTTTTCGAGAAGGTGACCAAACAGGTGGATGAGGGTAAAGCAGTGGATGTGGTGTATATGGATTTCAGTAAGGCGTTTGATAAGGTTCCCCACGGTAGGCTATTGCAGAAAATACGGAAGTATGGGGTTGAAGGTGATTTAGAGCTTTGGATCAGAAATTGGCTAGCTGAAAGAAGACAGAGGGTGGTGGTTGATGGCAAATGTTCATCCTGGAGTTGAGTTACTAGTGGTGTACCGCAAGGATCTGTTTTGGGGCCACTGCTGTTTGTCATTTTTATAAATGACCTGGAAGAGGGTGTAGAAGGGTGGGTTAGTAAATTTGCAGATGACACTAAGGTCGGTGGAGTTGTGGATAGTGCCGAAGGATGTTGTAGGGTACAGAGAGACATAGATAGGCTGCAGAGCTGGGCTGAGAGATGGCAAATGGAGTTTAATGCGGAAAAGTGTGAGGTGATTCACTTTTGAAGGAGTAACAGGAATGCAGAGTACTGGGCTAATGGGAAGATTCTTGGTAGTGTAGATGAACAGAGAGATCTTGGTGTCCAGGTGCATAAATCCCTGAAGGTTGCTAACCAGGTTAATAGGGCTGTTAAGAAAGCATATGGTGTGTTAGCTTTTATTAGTAGGGAAGTGGAGTTTCGGAGCCACGAGGTCATGCTGCAGCTGTACAAAACTCTGGTGAGACCGCACGTGGAGTATTGCGTGCAGTTCTGGTCACCGCATTACAGGAAGGATGTGGAAGCTTTGGAAAGGGTGCAGAGGAGATTTACTAGGATATTGCCTGGTATGGAGGGAAGGTCTTACGAGGAAAGGCTGAGGGACTTGAGGTTGTTTTCGTTGGAGAGAAGGAGGAGGAGAGGTGACTTAATAGAGACATACAAGATAATCAGAGGGTTAGATAGGGTGGATAGTGAGCGTCTTTTTCCTCGGATGGTGATGGCAAACACGAGGGGACATAGCTTCAAGTTGAGGGGTGATAGATATAGGACAGATGTGAGAGGTAGTTTCTTTACTCAGAGAGTAGTAAGGGCGTGGAATGCCCTGCCTGCAGCAGTCGTAGATTCGCCAACTTTAAGGGCATTTAAGTGGTCATTGGATAGACATATGGATGAAAATGGAATAGTGTAGGTCAGATGGTTTCACAGGTCGGTGCAACATCGAGGGCCGAAGGGCCTGTACTGCGCTGCAATGTTCTAATTCTAATTCTAATTCTAAAAAATTCCCCTCCACCACCCCCTCCCTCACCCTCTTCATTCTCCTCCGCCTCCCCCTTCCTCCCCTCTTCATTCTCCTCCACCTCCCCCTCCCACCCAATCTTCATTCCCCTCCACCACACCCTCCCTCCCCCTCTTCTTTCCCTTCCACTCCCGCTCCCTCCCCCTCTTCATTCCCCTCCACCACCCCTTCCCTCCCCCTCTTCATTCCCATCCACCACCCCCTCCCTCCGTCTCTTCATTCCCCTACACCTCCCCCTCCCTCCCGCTCTTGATTCCCCTCCACCACACCCTCCCTCCTTCTCATCATTCCCCTCCACCTCCCCCTCCCTCCCCCTCTTCAATCCACTCCAGCTCCCCCTCCCTCCCCCTATTCTTTCTCCTCCACCTACCCCTCACACCCTTTCTTCATTCTCCTCCACCTCCCCCTCCCTCCCCTTCTTCATTCTCCTCCACCTCCCCCTCCCCCTCTTCTTTCTCCTCCACCTCCCACCACCTCTTCATTCCCCTCCACCTCTCCCTCCCTCCCCCTCTTGCTTCCCCTCCACCACACCCTCCCTCCTTCTCATCATTCCCCTCCACCTCCCCCTCCCTCCCCCACTTTATTCTCCTCCACCTCCCCTCCCTCCCCCTCTTCATTCCCCTCCACAACCCCCTCCCTCCCCTCTTCATTCTCCTCCACCTCCCCCTCCCTCCCCCTCTTCTTTCTCCTCCACCTCCACCTCCCTCCCCTTCTTCATTCTCCTCCACCTCCCCCCTCTTCTTTCTCATCCACCTCCACCTCCCTCCTCCTCTTCATTCCACTCCACGCCCCCCCTCCCCCTCTTCATTCTGCTCCACCTCCCCCTCCCTCCCCCTCTTCATTCCCATCCACCACCCCTCCCTCCCCCTCTTCATTCTCCTCCACAACCCCCTCCCTCCCCCTCTTCATTCCCCTCCACCTCCCCCTCCCTCCCCTCTTCATTCCCCTCCACCTCCCCCTCCCTCCCCTCCATTCCCATCCACCAACCACTCCCTCCCCCTCTTCATTCCCCTCCACCACCCCCTCCCTCCCCCTCTTCATTTCCCACCACCTCCCCCCAGCACACCCTCGCGCCCCCTCTTCATTCCCCTCCACCACTCCATCCCTCCCCCTCTTCAATCCCTTCCACCTCCCCCTCGCGCCCCATCTTCATTCCCATCCACCAGCACCTCTCTCACCCTCCTCATTCGCCTCCACCACCCCATCCCTCTCCCTCTTCATTCTCCTCCACCTCCCCCTCACTTGCCCTCTTCTTTCTCCTCCACCTCCCCCTCCCTCCCCCTCTTCATGCACCTCCATCACCCCTCCCTCGCTCTCTTCATTCTCCTCCACCTCCCCCTCCCTCCCCCTATTCTTTCTCCTCCAGCTTATCCTCCCTCCCCCTCTTCATTCACCTACACCATACCCTCCCTCCCCCTCTTTATTCTCCTCCACAACCCCCTCCCTCCCCCTCTTCATTCCCCTTCACCTACCCCTCCCTCCCCCTCTTCATTCCGATCCATCTCCCGCTCCCTCCCCCTCTTCATTCTCCACCTCCACACCCTCCCTCCCCCTCTTCATTCCCATCAACCAACTCCTCCCCCCCTCTTCATTCCCCCTCCTCTTCCCACTCCCTCCACCTCTTCATTCTCCTCCACCTCCCCCTCCCTCCCCTCCTCCTTCTCATCCACCTCCCCCTCCATCCCCCTCTTCATTCCCATTCTCCACCCCCTCCCTCCGACTCTTCATTCCCCTCGAACTCCCCCTCCCTCACCCCCTTCATTTTCCTCCACCACCCCCTCCCTCCCCCTCTTCATTCCCCTCCACCACCCCTCCCTCGCTCTCTTCATTCTCCTCCACCTCCCCCTCCCTCCCCCTATTCTTTCTCTTCCAGCTCCCCCTCCCTCCCCCTCTTCATTCACCTACACCACACCCTCCCTCCCCCTCTTCATTCTCCTCCACCTCCCCTCCCTCCCCCTCTTCTTTCTCCGCCACCGTCCCCTCCCTCCCGCTCTTCATTCCCCTCCACATCCCACTCCCTCCCCCTCTTCATTCACATCCACCACCCCCTCCCTCCCCCTCTTCTTTCAACTCCAACACCCCCTCCCTCCCCCTCTTCATTCCCTCCGCCACCCCATCCCACCACTCTTCATTCCCCTCCACCACCCCCTCCCTTCCCCTCGTAATTTGTGTGGTTTAAAATCACTTTCTTTTAGTTTCGGTGACTGCAGCGTTGATAGCAACGGAGGTGCGTGAACGGGCTGACAGCTGTGAAGTCAATTTCAGCGTAAGTTTAAAAGGGAATTCCCTTTTGTTTTCGGAGGACCAGGGGACTGCTGGGTAAGGAAAAAGGTATATATTTGTGTGTTGGCTGTACCCTAGACTCTACACGTGTAGTGTCTCCCACCCACCCTCCTCCTCTAACCAAAAAAAAGGACTCTGGTGTGTTGATAAGGTAATCTTTTTATTTAGGAAGTTCTGTCCGTTGGATTGCTAACCTAACAAGTTTTGACTTTTTGTTTTTTTTTGGTTTTTCAGTAGATTTGTTGGGAATTTGGAATAGTGGGAATGGAGGTTAAGGCAGTTGTATGTTCCTCCTGCAGAATGTGGGAGGTAAGGGTCGCCAAGAGTGTCCCTGCTGACTGCATCTGTGGGAAGTGCACCCAACTCCAGCTCCTCGAGAACCGCGTTAGGGAACTGGAGCTGGAGCTGGATGAACTTCGGATCACTCGGGAGGCGGAGGAGGTTATTGAGAGGAGTTATGGGGAGGTAGTCACACCTCAGGTAAAAGAAGTAGGTAGATGGGTTCCCGTCAGGGAACCAGCAGGCAGTGCAGGGATCCCCTGTGGCCGTTTCCCTCAACAACAGGTATACCGTTTTGGATACTGTTGCGGGGGACGACTGACCAGGGGTAAGCAATGGGGTACAGATATCTGGCACAGAGTCTGTCCCTGTTGCTCAGAAGGGAAGGGGGAAGAGGAGCAGAACATTAGTCATTGGGGACTCCATAGTTAGGGGAACAAATAGGATGTTCTGTGGGAATGAGAGACTCACGGTTGGTATGTTGCCTCCCAGGTGCCAGGGTTCGTGATGTCTCAGATCGTGTTTTTGGGATCCTTAATGGGGAGGGGGAGCAGCCCCAAGTCGTGGTCCACATAGGCACCAACGACATAGGTAGGAAGAGAGATGGGGATTTAAGACAGAAATTCAGGGAGCTAGGGTGGAAGCTTAGAGCGAGAACAAACAGAGTTGTTATCTCTGGGTTGCTGCCAGTGCCACGTGATAGCGAAGCGAGGAATAGGGAGAGAGAGGAGTTGAACACGTGGCTGCAGGAATGGTGTAGGAGGGAGGGTTTTGGTGTCCTGGATAATTGGGGCTCTTTCTGGGGTAGGTGGGACCTCTACAAACAGGATGGTCTTCACCTGAACCAGAGGGGTACCAATATCCTGGGGGGGAGATTTGCTAGTGCTCTCTGGGGGGGTTTAAACTAATTCAGCAGGGGAATGGGAACCTAAATTGTAGTGCCAGTGTACAGGATGTTGAGAGTAGTGAGGTCAGGGATATGGTTACAAGGACGCAAGAGGGCACTGGCAAGCAAGAACCTGGTTTAAAGTGTGTCTATTTCAACGCCAGGAGCATCCGGAATAAGGTGGGTGAGCTTGCAGCATGGGTTGGTACCTGGGATCTCGATGTAGTGGCCATTTCGGAGACATGGGTAGAGCAGGGGCAGGAATGGATGTTGCAGGTTCCGGGATTTAGATGTTTCAGTAAGAACAGAGAAGATGAGGGGGAGTGTGGCATTGTTAATCAAGGAGAGTATTACAGCGACAGAAAGGACGTTTGAGGACTCGTCTACTGAGGTAGTATGGGCTGAGGTGAGAAACAGGAGAGGAGAGGTTACCCTGTTGGGAGTCTTTTATAGACCTCCGAATAGTTCCAGAGATGTAGAGGAAAGGATAGCGAAGATGATTCTCGACAGGGGTGAGAGTAACAGGGTAGTTGTTATGGGGGACTTTAACTTTCCAAATATCGACTGGAAATACTATAGTTCGAGTACTTTAGATGGGTCAGTTTTTGTCCAGTGTGTGCAGGAGGGTGTTCTGACACAGTATGTAGACAGGCCAACCAGGGGCGATGCCACATTGGATTTGGTACTGGGAAATGAACCCGGCAAGGTGTTAGATTTAGATGTAGGTGAGCACTTTGGTGATAGTGATCACAATTCGGTTAGGTTTACCTTAGCGATGGGCAGGGACAGGTATATACCGCAGGGCAAGAATTACAACTGGGGGAAAGGAAATTATGATGCGATGAGGCAAGATTTAGGATGCGTAGGATGGGGAAGGAAACTGCAGGGGATGGGAACAATCGAAATGTGGAGCTTATTCAAGGAGCAGCTACTGCGTGTCCTTGATAAGTATGTACCTGTGAGGCAGGGAGGAAGTTGTCGTGCGAGGGAGCGGTGGTTTACTAAAGAAGGTGAAGCGCTTGTCAAGAGGAAGAAGAAGGCTTATGTTAGGATGAGACGTGAAGGCTCAGTTAGGGCGCTTGAGAGCTACAAGCTAGCCAGGAAGGATCTAAAGGGAGAGCTAAGAAGAGCAAGGAGAGGACACGAGAATTTATTGGTGGATCGGATCAGGGAAAACCCTAAGGCTTTCTATAGGTATATCAGGAATAAAAGAATGACTAGAGTTAGATTAGGGCCAATTAAGGATAGTAGTGGGAAGTTGTGTGTGGAATCAAAGGAGATAGGGGAAGTGTTAAATGAATATTTTGCGTCAGTATTTACAGTAGAGAAAGAAAATGTTGTTGAGAATACTGAGATTCAGGCTACGAGGCTAGATGGGATTGAGGTTCACAAGGAGGAGGTGTTAGCAATTTTGGAAAGTGTGAAAATAGATAAGTCCCCTGGGCCAGATGGGATTTATCCTAGGATTCTCTGGGAAGCGAGGGAGGAGATTACAGAGCCTTTGTCCTTGATCTTTATGTCGTCATTGTCGACAGGAATAGTGCTGGAAGACTGGAGGATAGCAAATGTCGTCCCCTTGTTCAAGAAGGGGAGTAGAGACAGCCCTGGTAATTATAGACCTGTGAGCCTTACTTCGGTTGTGGGTAAAATGCTGGAAAAGGTTATAAGAGACAGGATTTATAATCATCTTGAAAAGAATAAGTACATTAGAGATAGTCAGCACGGTTTTGTGACGGGTAGGTCGTGCCTCACAAACCTTATTGAGTTTTTCGAGAAGGTGACCAAACAGGTGGATGAGGGTAAAGCAGTGGATGTGGTGTATATGGATTTCAGTAAGGCGTTTGATAAGGTTCCCCACGGTAGGCTATTGCAGAAAATACGGAAGTATGGGGTTGAAGGTGATTTAGAGCTTTGGATCAGAAATTGGCTAGCTGAAAGAAGACAGAGGGTGGTGGTTGATGGCAAATGTTCATCCTGGAGTTGAGTTACTAGTGGTGTACCGCAAGGATCTGTTTTGGGGCCACTGCTGTTTGTCATTTTTATAAATGACCTGGAAGAGGGTGTAGAAGGGTGGGTTAGTAAATTTGCAGATGACACTAAGGTCGGTGGAGTTGTGGATAGTGCCGAAGGATGTTGTAGGGTACAGAGAGACATAGATAGGCTGCAGAGCTGGGCTGAGAGATGGCAAATGGAGTTTAATGCGGAAAAGTGTGAGGTGATTCACTTTTGAAGGAGTAACAGGAATGCAGAGTACTGGGCTAATGGGAAGATTCTTGGTAGTGTAGATGAACAGAGAGATCTTGGTGTCCAGGTGCATAAATCCCTGAAGGTTGCTAACCAGGTTAATAGGGCTGTTAAGAAAGCATATGGTGTGTTAGCTTTTATTAGTAGGGAAGTGGAGTTTCGGAGCCACGAGGTCATGCTGCAGCTGTACAAAACTCTGGTGAGACCGCACGTGGAGTATTGCGTGCAGTTCTGGTCACCGCATTACAGGAAGGATGTGGAAGCTTTGGAAAGGGTGCAGAGGAGATTTACTAGGATATTGCCTGGTATGGAGGGAAGGTCTTACGAGGAAAGGCTGAGGGACTTGAGGTTGTTTTCGTTGGAGAGAAGGAGGAGGAGAGGTGACTTAATAGAGACATACAAGATAATCAGAGGGTTAGATAGGGTGGATAGTGAGCGTCTTTTTCCTCGGATGGTGATGGCAAACACGAGGGGACATAGCTTCAAGTTGAGGGGTGATAGATATAGGACAGATGTGAGAGGTAGTTTCTTTACTCAGAGAGTAGTAAGGGCGTGGAATGCCCTGCCTGCAGCAGTCGTAGATTCGCCAACTTTAAGGGCATTTAAGTGGTCATTGGATAGACATATGGATGAAAATGGAATAGTGTAGGTCAGATGGTTTCACAGGTCGGTGCAACATCGAGGGCCGAAGGGCCTGTACTGCGCTGCAATGTTCTAATTCTAATTCTAATTCTAAAAAATTCCCCTCCACCACCCCCTCCCTCACCCTCTTCATTCTCCTCCGCCTCCCCCTTCCTCCCCTCTTCATTCTCCTCCACCTCCCCCTCCCACCCAATCTTCATTCCCCTCCACCACACCCTCCCTCCCCCTCTTCTTTCCCTTCCACTCCCGCTCCCTCCCCCTCTTCATTCCCCTCCACCACCCCTTCCCTCCCCCTCTTCATTCCCATCCACCACCCCCTCCCTCCGTCTCTTCATTCCCCTACACCTCCCCCTCCCTCCCGCTCTTGATTCCCCTCCACCACACCCTCCCTCCTTCTCATCATTCCCCTCCACCTCCCCCTCCCTCCCCCTCTTCAATCCACTCCAGCTCCCCCTCCCTCCCCCTATTCTTTCTCCTCCACCTACCCCTCACACCCTTTCTTCATTCTCCTCCACCTCCCCCTCCCTCCCCTTCTTCATTCTCCTCCACCTCCCCCTCCCCCTCTTCTTTCTCCTCCACCTCCCACCACCTCTTCATTCCCCTCCACCTCTCCCTCCCTCCCCCTCTTGCTTCCCCTCCACCACACCCTCCCTCCTTCTCATCATTCCCCTCCACCTCCCCCTCCCTCCCCCACTTTATTCTCCTCCACCTCCCCTCCCTCCCCCTCTTCATTCCCCTCCACAACCCCCTCCCTCCCCTCTTCATTCTCCTCCACCTCCCCCTCCCTCCCCCTCTTCTTTCTCCTCCACCTCCACCTCCCTCCCCTTCTTCATTCTCCTCCACCTCCCCCCTCTTCTTTCTCATCCACCTCCACCTCCCTCCTCCTCTTCATTCCACTCCACGCCCCCCCTCCCCCTCTTCATTCTGCTCCACCTCCCCCTCCCTCCCCCTCTTCATTCCCATCCACCACCCCTCCCTCCCCCTCTTCATTCTCCTCCACAACCCCCTCCCTCCCCCTCTTCATTCCCCTCCACCTCCCCCTCCCTCCCCTCTTCATTCCCCTCCACCTCCCCCTCCCTCCCCTCCATTCCCATCCACCAACCACTCCCTCCCCCTCTTCATTCCCCTCCACCACCCCCTCCCTCCCCCTCTTCATTTCCCACCACCTCCCCCCAGCACACCCTCGCGCCCCCTCTTCATTCCCCTCCACCACTCCATCCCTCCCCCTCTTCAATCCCTTCCACCTCCCCCTCGCGCCCCATCTTCATTCCCATCCACCAGCACCTCTCTCACCCTCCTCATTCGCCTCCACCACCCCATCCCTCTCCCTCTTCATTCTCCTCCACCTCCCCCTCACTTGCCCTCTTCTTTCTCCTCCACCTCCCCCTCCCTCCCCCTCTTCATGCACCTCCATCACCCCTCCCTAACGCTCTTCATTCCCCTCCTCCTCCCCCCTCCCCTCTTCATTCCCCTTTACCACCCCCTCCCTCCGTCTCTTCATTCCCCTCCACCTCCCCCTCCCTCCCCTCTTGATTCCCCTCCACCACCCGCTCCCTCCTTCTCATCATTCCCCTCCACCTGCCCCTCCCTCCCCCTCTTCATTCTCCTCAACCTCCCCCTTCATCCCCCTCTTCATTCCCCTCCACCACCCCCTCCCTCCCCCTCTTCATTCTCCTCCACCACCCCCTCCCTCCCCCTCTTCTTTCTCCTCCACCTCCATCCCTCCTCCTCATCATTCCCCTCCACGACCCCCTCCCTCCCCCTCTTCATTCTGCTCCACCTCCCCCTCCCTCCCCCTCTTCATTCCCATCCACCACCCCCTCCCTCCCCCTCTTCATTCTCCTCCACCACCCCCTCCCTCCCCCTCTTCATTCCCCTCCACCTCCCCCTCCCTCCCCCTCTTCATTCCCCTCCACCTCCCTCTCCCTCCCCTCTTAATTCCCATCCACCAACCACTCCCTCCCCTCTTCATTCCCCTCCACCTCCCCATCCCTCCCCCTCTTCATTTCCCACCACCACTCCATCCCTCCTCCTCTTCATTCCCTTCCACCTCCCCCTCGCGCCCCCTCTTCATTCCCATCCACCAGCACCTCTCTCACCCTCCTCATTCTCCTCCACCACACCCTCCCTCCCCGTCTTCATTCTCCTCCACCTCCCCCTCCCTCCCCCTCTTCTTTGTCCTCCACCTCCCCCTCCCTCCCCCTCTTCTTTCTCCTCCACCTCCCCCTCCCTCCCCCTCTTCATTCTCCTCCACCTACCCCTCCCTCCCCATCTTCATTCCACTCCACCACCCCTCCCTCCCCCCTCTTCTTTCTCCTCCACCTCCCCCTCCCTCCCACTCTTCATTCCCATCCACCACCACATCCCGCCCTCCCCCTCTTCATTCCCCTCCAGCTCCCCCTCCCTCCCCCTCTTCATTCCCATCCCCCCCTCCCTCCCCCTCTTCATTCTCCACCTCCTCCCCCTCCCTCCCCCTCTTCTTTCCCCTCCACCTCCCCCTCCCCCCTCTCCATTCCCATCCACCACCCCATCCCTCCCCCTCTTCATTCCCCCTCCTCTTCCCACTCCCTCCACCTCATCATTCTCCTCCACCTCCCCCTCCCTCCCCCTTCTCCTTCTCCTCCACCTCCCCTTCCCTCCCCCTCTTCATTCCCATTCTCCTCCCCCTCCCTCCCTCTCTTCATTCCCCTCCAACACCCCCTCCCTCACCCCTTCATTCCCCACCACTTCCCCCTCCCTCCCCTCTTCATTCCCATCCACCAACTCCTCCCTCCCCCTCTTCATTCCCAGCACCACCCCCTCCCTCCCACTCTTCATTCTCCTGCACCACCCCCTCCGTCCCCCTCTTCATTCCCCTCCACCACCCCCTTCCTCCACCTCTTCATTCCCCTCCACCACCCCCACCATCCCTCTCTTCATTCTTCACCACCAACCCATCCCTCCCGCTCTTCATTCCCCACCACCAACCCCTCCTTCCCCTCTTCATTCCCCTCCAACAACCCCTCCGTCCCCCTCTTCATTCCCATCCACCTCCCCCTCCCTCACCCTCTTCATTCCCCTCCAACACACCCTCCCTCCCTCTCTTCATTCCCCTCGAACATACCCTCTCACCCCATCTTCATTCCCATCCTCCACCCCCTCCCTCCCCCTCTTCATTTCCCTCCACCACCCCCTACCTCCGCATCTTCATTCCCGTCCACCAGCCTCTCCCTCCCCCTCTTCATTCCCCTCCACCACCCCCTCCTTCCCCCTCTTCCTTCCCATCCAGCAGCCCTTCCCTCCCCCTCTTCATTCCCCTCCACAACCCTCTCCTTCCACCGCTTCCTTCCCAAAAATCCACCCCCACCCTCGCCCTTTCATTCCCCTCCACTACCCCCTCCCTCCCCCACTTCATTCCCCACCACTACCCCCTCCCTCACCCTCTTCATTCCGCTCCACCACCCCCTCCCACCCCCTCTTAATTCCCCTCCACAATCCCCCTCCCTCCCGCTCTTCATTCCCATCCAACACCTGCACCCTCCCCCTCTTCCTTCCCCTCCACATCCCCCACCCTCCCCCTCTTCATTCCCCTCCACCACCCCATCCCTCCCGCTCTGCATTGCCCTCCACCTCTCCCTCCCTCCCCCATTTCAAACCCCTGGACCTCCCCCTCCAACCCCCTCTTCATTCCCCTCCACCACCCCCTCCTTCCCCCTCTTCATTCCCATCCAACACCCCCTCCCTCCCCCTCTTCAATCCCCTCCACCACCCTCTCACTGCCCCTCTTCATTCCCCTCCACCACCCCCTCCCTCCCTGTCTTCCTTCAACTCCACCTCCCCCTCCATTACCCTTTTCATTGCCCTGGACCTCCCCCTCCCTCCCCCTCTTCTTTCCCATCCACTTCCCCCTCCCTCCCCCTCTTCATTCACCTCAACCACTACCTCCCTCCCTCTCTTCATTCCCCTCCACCAACCCATCCCTCCCCTCTTCATTACCCTCCACATCCACCTCCCTCCCCCACTTCATTCCCCTCCACCAAACCCTCTCTCCCTCTCTTCATTCCCCTCCACCATCCCATCCCTCCCCATCTTCATTCCCCACCACCAACCCCTCCCTCCTCCTCTTCATTCCCCTCCACCAACCCCGCCATCCCCTTCTTCATTACCCTTCACCTCCCCTCCCTCCCCCTCTTCATTCACCACCACCACCCCATCCGTCCCTCTCTTCATTCCCCTCGACCACCCACTCCCTCCCGCTCTTCATTCCCCTCCACCACCCCCTCCCTCCCCCTCTTCATTCTCCTCCACCTGTCCCTTCCTCCCCCTCTTCATTCTCCTCCACCTACCCCTCCCACCCCCCTTCATTCCCATCCACCACCACCTCCCTCCCCCTCTTCATTCGCATCCACCTCCCCCTCCCTCCCCCTCTTCATTCTCCTCCACCTCCCCCTCCCTCCCCCACTTCTTTCCACTCCACCTCCTCCTCCCTCCCCCTCTTCATTCCCATCCACCACCCCCTCCATCCCCCTCTTCATTCCCTTCCACTTCCCACTCCCTCCCCCTCTTCATTCTCCTCCACCTCCCCCTCCCTCCACCTCCTCTTTCTCCTCAACCTCCACCTCCCTCCCCTCTTCATTCCCATCCTCCACCCCCTACCGTCCCCTCTTCATTCCCCTCCACCTCCCCCTCCCTCCCCCTCTTCATTGCCCTCCAACTCCCCCTCCCTCCCATCTTCATTCCCATTCACCAACCCCTCCCTCCCCCTCTTCATTCCCATCCTTCACCCACTCCCTCCCCCCTTCATTCTCCTCTAACACCCATTCCCTCCCCCTCTTCATTCCCCTCCACCTCCCCCTCCCTCCCCTCTTCATTCCCATCCACAAACTCCTCCCACCCCCTCTTCATTCCCCTCCACCACCCCCTCCCTCTCCCGCTTCATTCCCCTGCACCTCCCCCCCACCACCCCCTCCCTTCCCCACTTCATTCCCCTCCACCACCCCATCCCTCCCCCTCTTCATTTCCTTTCATCTCCCACTCCCTCCCTCCTTCATTCCCATCCAACAGCACATCTCTCACACTCCTCATTTTCCTCCACCACCCCTCTCTCCCCCTCTCTTTATTCTCCTCCATTTCCCCCTCGCACCCCCACTTCTTTCTCCTTCACCTCCCCTCCCTCCCCCTCTTCCTTCTCCTCCACCTCTTCCTCCCTCCCCCTCTTCATTCTCCTCCACCTGCCCCTTCCTCCCCCTCTTCTTTCTCCTCCACCTACCCCTCCCACCCCCTCTTCATTCCCCTCCACCACCTCCTCCTTCGCCCACTACTTTCCCTTCCACTCCCCCTTCCGCTCCCTCTTCATTCCCATCCACCACCACCACCGTCCCCCTCTCTTTATTCCCCTCCACTTCCCCCTCCCTACCCCTCTTCATTCACCTCCACCACCACCTCCCTCCCATTCTTCACTCTCCTCCACCTCGCCCTCCATCCACCTCTTCATTCTGCTGCACCTCCACCTCCCTCCCCATTTTCATTCCCCTCCACCAACCCCTCCCTCCCCCTCTTCATTCCCCTCCACCGCCCCCTCCCTCCCCCTCTTTATTCTCCTCCACCACCCCCTCCCTCCCCCTCTTCAATCCCCTCCACCACCCTCTCACTGCCCCTCTTCATTCCCCACCACCACCCTCTCCCTCCCCCTCTTCATTCCCGTCCACCAACACCTCTCTCCCTCTCTTCATTCCCCCCACCAACCCATTCCTCCCCCTCTTCGTTCCCCTCCATCAACCCCTCCCTCCCCTCTTCATTCCCCGCAACAAACCCTCCCTCCCCCTTTTCATTCCCCTGGACCTCCCCCTCCCTCCCCCTCTTCATTCCCATCCTCCACCCCTCCCTCCCCCTCTTCATTCCCCTCCACCACCCCCTCCCTCCCTGTCTTCCTTCCACTCCACCTCCCCCTCCATTACCCTTTTCATTGCCCTGGACCTCCCCCTCCCTCCCCCTCTTCTTTCCCATCCACTTCCCCCTCCCTCCCCCTCTTCATTCACCTCAACCACTACCTCCCTCCCTCTCTTCATTCCCCTCCACCAACCCATCCCTCCCCCTCTTCATTACCCTCCACATCCACCTCCCTCCCCCACTTCATTCCCCTCCACCAAACCCTCTCTCCCTCTCTTCATTCCCCTCCACCATCCCATCCCTCCCCATCTTCATTCCCCACCACCAACCCCTCCCTCCTCCTCTTCATTCCCCTCCACCAACCCCGCCATCCCCTTCTTCATTACCCTTCACCTCCCCTCCCTCCCCCTCTTCATTCACCACCACCACCCCATCCGTCCCCCTCTTCATTCCCCTCGACCACCCAATCCCTCCCGCTCTTCATTCCCCTCCACCACCCCCTCCCTCCCCCTCTTCATTCTCCTCCACCTGTCCCTTCCTCCCCCTCTTCATTCTCCTCCACCTACCCCTCCCACCCCCTCTTCATTCCCATCCACCACCACCTCCCTCCCCCTCTTCATTCGCATCCACCTCCCCCTCCCTCCCCTTCTTCATTCTCCTCCACCTCCCCCTCCCTCCCCCACTTCTTTCCACTCCACCTCCTCCTCCCTCCCCCTCTTCATTCCCATCCACCACCCCCTCCATCCCCCTCTTCATTCCCTTCCACTTCCCACTCCCTCCCCCTCTTCATTCTCCTCCACCTCCCCCTCCCTCCACCTCCTCTTTCTCCTCAACCTCCACCTCCCTCCCCTCTTCATTCCCATCCTCCACCCCCTACCGTCCCCTCTTCATTCCCCTCCACCTCCCCCTCCCTCCCCCTCTTCATTGCCCTCCAACTCCCCCTCCCTCCCATCTTCATTCCCATTCACCAACCCCTCCCTCCCCCTCTTCATTCCCATCCTTCACCCACTCCCTCCCCCCTTCATTCTCCTCTAACACCCATTCCCTCCCCCTCTTCATTCCCCTCCACCTCCCCCTCCCTCCCCTCTTCATTCCCATCCACAAACTCCTCCCACCCCCTCTTCATTCCCCTCCACCACCCCTCCCTCTCCCGCTTCATTCCCCTGCACCTCCCCCCCACCACCCCCTCCCTCCCCCACTTCATTCCCCTCCACCTCTCCCTCCCTCCCCCTCTTCATTCTCCTCCACCTGCCCCTTCCTCCCCCTCTGCTTTCTCCTCCACCTACCCCTCCCACCCCCTCTTCATTCCCCTCCACCACCTCCTCCTTCGCCCACTACTTTCCCTTCCACTCCCCCTTCCGCTCCCTCTTCATTCCCATCCACCACCACCACCCTCCCCCTCTCTTTATTCCCCTCCACTTCCCCCTCCCTACCCCTCTTCATTCACCTCCACCACCACCTCCCTCCCATTCTTCACTCTCCTCCACCTCGCCCTCCATCCACCTCTTCATTCTCCTGCACCTCCACCTCCCTCCCCATTTTGATTCCCCTCCACCAACCCCTCCCTCCCCCTCTTCATTCCCCTCCACCGCCCCCTCCCTCCCCCTCTTTATTCTCCTCCACCGCCCCCTCCCTCACCCTCTTCATTCCCCTCCACCTCCCGCTCACTCCCCCTCTTCATTCGCATCCACCAAACCCCTCCCTCCCCCTCTTCATTCTCCTCCACCTCCCCCTCCCTCCCCCTCTTCTTTCCCCTCCACCTCCTCCTCCCTCCCCCTCTTCATTCCCATCCACCACCCCCTCCCTCCCCCTCTTCATTCCCTGCCACTTCCCACTCCCTCCCCCTCTTCATTCTCCTCCACCTCCCCCACCCTCCACCTCCTCTTTCTCCTCCACCTCCACCTCCCTACCCCTCTTCATTCCCATCCTCCACTGCCTACCTCCCCCTCTTCATTCCCCTCCACCTCCCCCTCCCACCCCCTCTTCATTGCCCTCCAGCTCCCCCTCCCTCCCCTCTTCATTCCCATCCTCCACCCACTCCCTCCCCCCTTCATTCTCCTCTAACACCCCCTCCCTCCCCCTCTTCATTCCCCTCCACTTCCCCCTCCCTTCCCTCTTCATTCCCATCCACAAACCCCTCCCACCCCCTCTTCATTCCCCTCCACCACCCCCTCCCTCCCCCTTTACATTCCCCTGCACCTCCCCCCCACCACCCCCTCCCTCCCCCACTTCATTCCCTTCCACCACCCCATCCCTCCCCCCTTCATTCCAATCCACCAGCACATCCCTCACACTCCTCATTTTCCTCCACCACCCCTCCCTCCCCCTCTCTTTATGCTTCTCCATTTCCCCCTCCCACCCCCACTTCTTTCTCCTTCACCTCCCCTCTCTCCCCCTCTTCTTTCTCCTCCACCTCTCCCTCCCTCGTCCTCTTCATTCACCTCCACCACCACCTCCCTCCCACTCTTCATTCTCCTCCACCTCGCCCTCCCTCCCCCTCTTCATTCTCCTGCACCTCCACCTCCCTCCCCATTTTCATTCACCTCCACCACCCGCTCCCTCCCCTCTTAATTCCCCTCCACCAACCCCTCCCTCCCCCTCTTCATTCCCCTCCACCGCCCCCTCCCTCCCCCTCTTTATTCTCCACCACCGCCCCCTCCCTCCCCTTCTTCATTCCCCTCCACTTCCCCCTCCCTCCCCCTCTTCATTCCACTCCACCACACCTTCCCTCCCCCTCTTCTTTCTCCTCCACCACCCCCACCCTCCCCATCTTCATTCCCATCCACCTTCCCCTCCCTCCTCCTCTTCATTCCCGTCCACCTCCCCCACCCTCCTTCACTCCATTCCCCTCCACCACCCCCTCCCTCCAGCTCTTCACTCTCCCCCACACCCCCTCCCTCCCACTCTTCATTACCCTGCACCTCCCCCTGCCATCCCCTCTTCAATCCCCAGCACCACCCCCCTCTTCATTCCCCTCCACCAACCCCTCCCTCCCCCTCCTCATTCCCCTCCACCAACCCCACCCTCCCCCTTTTCATTCCCGTCCACTACCCCCTCCCTCCCCCTCTTCATTCCACTGCACCTCCCCCTTCGTCCTTCTCTTTATTCCCCTCCACCGCCCCCTGCCTCCCCCTCTTCATTCCCCTCCACCTCACCCTCCCTTCCCCTCTTCTTTCTCCTCCGCCTCCCCTCCCTCCCCCTCTTCATTCACATCCACCACTGCTCCCACCCCCTTTTCATTCCCATCCACCTCCCCCTCCCAACCCCTCTTCATTCACCTCCACCTCCCCCTCCCAACCCCTCTTCATTCACCTCCACCTCCCCCTCCCTCCCCCTCTTCATTCCCCTCCAGGTCCCCGTTTCTCCCCCTCCTTATTCCCCTCCACATCACCATCCCACCCTCTCTTCATTCACCTCCACCAACCCCTCCCTCCCCTTCTTCTTTCTCCTCCATCACCCCCTCTATCCCCCTCTTCATTCACCTCCATCACCCCATCCCACCCCTCTTCATGCCCCTCCACCACCCCCACACTCCCTCTCTTCATTCCACTCCACCGCCCCCTCCCTCCCCCTCTTCTTTCTCCTCCACCACCGCCTCCCTCCCCATCTTCATTCTCATCCACCTCCCCTCTTTCCTCCTCTTCATTCCCATCCACCACGCCCTCCATCCCAATCTTCATTCCCCTCCATCACCTCCTCCCTCCCCCTCTTCATTCCCATCCACCACCCCCTCCCTCCTTCTCTTCATACCCCTCCACCTCCTCCTCCCTCCCCCTCATCATTCTCCTCCACCACCACCTCCCTCCCCCTCTTCTTTCTCCTCCACCTACCCCTCCCACCCCCTCTTCACTCCACTCCACCACCCCGTCCCTCCCCCTCTTCTTTCCCTTCCACACCCCCTCCCTCCCCCTCTTCATTCCCATCCGCCACCAGGTCCCTCCCCCTCTTCATTCCCCTCCACCTCCCCCTCCCTCCCCCTATTCATTCGCATCCACCTCCCCCTCCCTCCCCCTCTTCATTCTCCTCCACCTCCCCCTCCCTACCCCTCTTCTTTCCCCTCCAACACCCCGTCTCTCCCCCTCTTCATTCCCCTCCACCACCCCCTCCCTCCCACTCTTCATTCCACTCCACCACCCCCTCCTCCCCCTCTTCTTTCCCCTCCACCACCACCTCCCTCTCCATCTTCATTCCCATCCACCTCCACTCATTCCTCCTCTTCATTCCCATGCACCACGCCCTCCATCCCAACTTCATTCCCCTCCACCACCTCCTCCCTCCCCCTCATCATTCTCCTCCACCCCCCTCCCTCCCCCTCTTCATTCTCCTCCACCTACCCCTCCTACCCCCTATTCATTCCCCTCCACCATCCCCTCCCTCCCCCTCTTCTTTCCCTTCCACACCCCCTCCCTCCCCCTCTTCATTCCCATCCACCACCACCTTCCTCCCCCTCTTCATTCCCCTCCACCTCCCCCTCCCTCCCCCTATTCATTCGCATCCACCTCCCCCTCCCTCCCCCTCTTCATTCTCCTCCACCTCCCCCCTCTCTCCCCCTCTTCCTTCCCCTCCACCTCCCCCTCCCTCCCCTTCTTCATTCCCATCCACCACCCCCTCCCTCCCCCTCTTCATTCCCCTCCACTTCCCACACGCTCCCCTCTTCATTCTCCTCCACCTCCCCCTCCCTCCACCTCCTCTTTCTCCTCCACCTCCACCTCCCTCCCCCTCTTCATTCCCATCCACCTCCCGCTCCCTCCCCCTCTTCATTGCCCTCCAGCTCCCCCTCCCTCCCCTCTTCATTCCCATTCACCAACCCCTCCCTCCCCCTCTTCATTCCCATCCACCACCCCCTCTCTCCCATCTTCATTCCCATCCACCGCCCCCTCCCTCCCCGCTGCATTCCCATCAACCAACCCATCCCTCCCCTGTTCATTCACCTCCACATCCACGTCTCTCCCCCTCTTCATTCACCTCCACATCCCCCTCCCTCCCTCACTTCATTCCCCTCCACCTTCCCATCCCTCCCCATCTTCATTCCACTCCACCACCCCCTCCCTCCCCCTCTTCTTTCTTTGCACCACACCCTCCCTCCCCCAATTCATTCCGCTCCACCACCCCTCCCTCCCTCTCTTCATTCCCCTCCACACCCCCCTCCCTCCCCATTTTCATTCCCATCCTCCAAACACTCCCTCCCCCTTTTCATTCCCCTCCACCACCCCATCCCTCCCCCTCTTCATTCCCATCCACATCCCCCACCCTCCCCCTCTTCATTCATCTCCACTTCCCATTCCCTCCCTCTCTTCATACCCCTCCACAACCCCTTCCCTCCCACTCTTCATTCCCCTCCACAACACCCTCCCTCCCCATCTTCCTTCCCATCCACAACCCTCCCCCCTCTTCATTCCCCTACACTACCCCATCCCTCCCCCTCTTCTTTCTCCTACACCACACCCTCAGTCCCCCAATTCATTCCGCTCCACCACCCCTCCCTCCCCCTCTTCATTCCCATCCACCACCCCCTCCCTCCCTCTCTTCATTCCCCTCCACCACGCCCTCCCTCCCCCTCTTCATTCCCAACCAACAACCCCACCCTCCCTCTCTTCATTCCCCTCCACATCCCCCTCCCTCCCCCACTGCATCTTCCTCCACCCCCTCCCACCCCCTCTTCATTCCCCTCCACCATCCCCTCCCTCCCCTCATCATTCCCCTCCACCACCACTCCCTGCCCCTCTTTGTTCCCATCCTCCACCCCTCCCTCCTTCTCTTCATAACCCTCCACCTCCCCCACCCTCCCCCTCTTCATTCCCCGACACCACCCCCTCCATCCCTCTCTTCATTCCGCCCGACCACCCCCTCCCTCCCCATTTTCATTCCCATCCTCCAACCCCTTCCTCCCCCTCTTCATTCCCCTCCACCACCCCGTCCCTCCGCATCTTCATTCCCATCCACCACCCCCTCCCTCCCCCTCATCATTCTCCTCCACCACCCCTCCCTCCCCCTCTTCATTCTCCTCCACCTACCCCTCCTACCCCCTCTTCATTACCCTCCACCATCCCCTCCCTCCCCTCTTCTTTCCCTTCCACACCCCCTCCCTCCCCCTCTTCATTCCCATCCACCACCACCTCCCTCCCCCTCTTCATTCCCCTCCACCTCCCCCTCCCTCCCCCTATTCATTCGCATCCACCTCCCCCTCCCTCCCCCTCTTCATTCTCCTGCACCTCCCCCCTCTCTCCCCCTCTTCCTTCCCCTCCACCTCCCCCTCCCTCCCCTTCTTCATTCCCATCCACCACCCCCTCCCTCCCCCTCTTCATTCCCCTCCACTTCCCACACGCTCCCCTCTTCATTCTCCTCCACCTCCCCCTCCCTCCACCTCCTCTTTCTCCTCCACCTCCACCTCCCTCCCCCTCTTCATTCCCATCCACCTCCCGCTCCCTCCCCCTCTTCATTGCCCTCCAGCTCCCCCTCCCTCCCCTCTTCTTTCCCATTCACCAACCCCTCCCTCCCCCTCTTCATTCCCATCCACCACCCCCTCTCTCCCATCTTCATTCCCATCCACCGCCCCCTCCCTCCCCGCTGCATTCCCATCAACCAACCCATCCATCCCCCTGTTCATTCACCTCCAAATCCACGTCTCTCCCCCTCTTCATTCACCTCCACATCCCCCTCCCTCCCTCACTTCATTCCCCTCCACCTTCCCATCCCTCCCCATCTTCATTCCACTCTCCCTCCCCCTCTTCTTTCTTTGCACCACACCCTCCCTCCCCCAATTCATTCCGCTCCACCACCCCTCCCTCCCTCTCTTCATTCCCCTCCACACCCCCCTCCCTCCCCATTTTCATTCCCATCCTCCAAACACTCCCTCCCCCTTTTCATTCCCCTCCACCACCCCATCCCTCCCCCTCTTCATTCCCATCCACATCCCCCACCCTCCCCCTCTTCATTCATCTCCACTTCCCATTCCCTCCCTCTCTTCATACCCCTCCACAACCCCCTCCCTCCCACTCTTCATTCCCCTCCACAACACCCTCCCTCCCCATCTTCCTTCCCATCCACAACCCACCCCCCCTCTTCATTCCCCTACACTACCCCATCCCTCCCCCTCTTCTTTCTCCTACACCACACACTCAGTCCCCCAATTCATTCCGCTCCACCACCCCTCCCTCCCCCTCTTCATTCCCATCCACCACCCCCTCCCTCCCTCTCTTCATTCCCCTCCACCACGCCCTCCCTCCCCCTCTTCATTCCCAACCAACAACCCCACCCTCCCTCTCTTCATTCCCCTCCACATCCCCCTCCCTCCCCCACTGCATCCTCCTCCACCCCCTCCCACCCCCTCTTCATTCCCCTCCACCATCCCCTCCCTCCCCTCATCATTCCCCTCCACCATCCCCTCCCTCCCCTCATTATTCCCCTCCACCACCCCTCCCTGCCCCTCTTTGTTCCCATCCTCCACCCCTCCCTCCTTCTCTTCATAACCCTCCACCTCCACCACCCTCCCCCTCTTCATTCCCCTACACCACCCCCTCCATCCCTCTCTTCATTCCGCCGGACCACCCCCTCCCTCCCCATTTTCATTCCCATCCTCCAACCCCTTCCTCCCCCTCTTCATTCCCCTCCACCACCCCGTCCCTCCGCATCTTCATTCCCATCCACCACCCCCTCCCTCCCCCACTTCATTCCGCTCCACATCCCCCACCCTCCCCCTCTTCATTCTCCACCCCCACCACCTCCCTCCACTCTTCATTCCCCTCCACCACGGCTCCATCCCCCTCTTCATTCCCCTCAACATCCCCCTCACTTCCCTCTGCATATCCCCTGCACCAGCCCCTCCCTCCCCCTCTTCATTCTCCACCACCACCCCTCCCTCCCCTTCTTCTTTCTCCTCCACAACCCCTCCTTCCCCCTCTTCATTCCCCTCCAACACCCCATCCCTCCACTCTTCATTCCCCTCCACCACCCCTCCCTCCCCCTCTTCATTCCACTCCACCACCCCCTCCCTCCCCCTCTTCTTTCTCCTCCACCATCCCCTCCCTCCCCCTCTTCATTCCACTGCAACACCCCCTCCCTCCCCCTCTTCATTCTCCACCACCACCCCCTCCCTCCACTCTTCATTCCCCTCCACCAACCACTCCATCCCCCTCTTCATTCCCCTCCAACACCCCATCCCTCCACTCTTCATTCCCCTCCTCCACCCCTCCCTCCCCCTCTTCATTCCACTCCACCACCCCCTCCCGCCCCCTCTTCTTTCACCTCCACCAACCCCTCCCACCACCTCTACATTCCCCTCCACTACCCCCTCCCTCCCCCTCTTCATTCTTCTCCACCCCCGCCTCCCTCCCCCTCTTCATTCCCCTCCACGACCCCGTCCTTCCGCCTCTTCATTGTCCTCCACCTCACCCTCCCGCCCCCTCTTCTTTCTCCTCCACCTGCCCCTCCCTCCCCTTCTTCATTCTCCTCCACCTCCCCATCCCCCTCTTCTTTCTCCTCCACCTCCACCTCCCTCCTCCTCTTCATTCCCCTCCACGAACTTCTCCCTTCCCCTCTTCAATCTGCTCCACCTCCCCCTCCATCCCCCTCTTCATTCCTATCCACCACCCCCTCCCTCCCCCTCTTCAATCCCCTCCACCACACCCTCCCACCCCCTCTTCATTCCCCTCCACCTCCCCCTCTTCATTCCCCACCACCTCCCCCTCCCTCCCCTATTCATTCCCATCCACCAACCAGTCGCTCCCCCTCTTCATTCCCCTCCACCACCCCCTCCCTCCCCCTCTTCATTCCCCTCCACAACTAAATCCCTCCTCCTCTTCGTTCCGTTCCACCTCCCCCTCCCTCCCTCTCTTCATTCCCATCCACCAGCACCTCTCACACCCTCCTCATTCTCCTCCACCACCCCCTCCCTCCCCCTCTTCATTCTCCTCCACCTCCCCCTCCCTCCCACTCCTCTTTCTCCTCCACATCCCCCTCCCTCCCCCTCTTCATTCCCCTCCACCACCCACTCCGCCACTCTACATTCTCCTCCACCTCCCCCTCCCTCCCCCTCTTCTTTCTCCTCCACCACACCCTCCTTCCCCCTCTTCATTCTCCTCCACCTCCCCTCCCTCCCCCTCTTCATTCTCCTCCACCTCCCCCTCCCTCCCATCTTCATTCCACTCCACCACCCCCTCCCTCCCCCTCTTCTTTCTCCTCCACCGCCCCCTTCCCCCCTCTTCATTCTCCTCCACCTCCCCCTCCCTCCCCCTCCTCTTTCTCCTCCACCTCCCCCTCCCTCCCCCTCCTCTTTCTCCTCCACATCCCCCTCCCTCCCCCTCTTCATTCCCCTCGACCACCCACTCCGCCACTCTACATTCTCCTCCACCTCCCCCTCCCTCCCCCTCTTCTTTCTCCTCCACCACACCCTCCTTCCCCCTCTTCATTCCCCTCCACCTCCGCCCTCCCCCCCTTCATTCCCATCCACCACCCCCTCCCTCCGTCTCTTCATTCCCCTCCACCTCCCCCTCCCTCCCCCTCTTATTTCTCTTCCACCAACCCCTCCGACCACCTCTTCATTCCCCTCCACCTCCCCCTCCCTCCCCTCCTGATTCCCCTCCACCACCCTTCCCTCCTTCTCATCATTCCCCTCCACCTCCCCCACCCTCCCCCTCTTCATTCTCCTCCACCTCCCACTCCCTCCCCCTCCCTCCCCCTCTTCATTCTCCTCCACCTCCCCCTCCCTCCCCCTCTTCTTTCTCCTCCACCTCCCCCTCCCTCCCCTTCTTCATTCTCCTCCACCTCCCACCTCCCCCTCTTCTTTCTCCTCCACCTCCACCTCCCAACTCCTCTTAATTCCCCTCCATGACCCCCTCACTCCCCCCCTTCATTCTCCTCCACCACCCCCTCCCTCCCCCTCTTCATTCCCCTCCACCGTCCCTCCCACCCCCTCTTCATTCCCCTCCAGCTCCCCCTCCCTCCCCTCTTCATTCCCATCGACCAACCACTCCCTCCCCCTCTTCATTCCCCTCCACCACCCACTCCCTCCCCCTCTTCATTTCCAACCATCTCCCCCACAGCACATCATCCCTCCCCCACTTCATTCCCATCCACCACTCCATCCCTCCCCCTCTTCATTCCCTTCCACCTCCCCGTCGCGCGCCCTCTTCATTCCCATCCACCACCCCCTCCCTCCCGCTCTTCATTCCCCTCCACATCCCACTCCCTCCCCCTCTTCATTCACATCCACCACCCCCTCCCTCCCCCTCTTCTTTCTCCTCCACCGCCCCCTCCCCCCCTCTTCATTCTCCTCCACCTCCCCCTCCCTCCCCCTCCTCTTTCTCCTCCACCTCCCCCTCCCTCCCCCTCCTCTTTCTCCTCCACATCCCCCTCCCTCCCCCTCTTCATTCCCCTCCACCACCCACTCCGCCACTCTACATTCTCCTCCACCTCCCCCTCCCTCCCCCTCTTCTTTCTCCTCCACCACACCCTCCTTCCCCCTCTTCATTCCCCTCCACCTCCGCCCTCCCCCTCTTCATCCCCCTCCACCAACCCCGCCCTCCCCCCTTCATTCCCATCCACCACCCCCTCCCTCCGTCTCTTCATTCCCCTCCACCTCCCCCTCCCTCCCCCTCTTATTTCTCTTCCACCAACCCCTCCGACCACCTCTTCATTCCCCTCCACCTCCCCCTCCCTCCCCTCCTGATTCCCCTCCACCACCCTTCCCTCCTTCTCATCATTCCCCTCCACCTCCCCCACCCTCCCCCTCTTCATTCTCCTCCACCTCCCACTCCCTCCCCCTCCCTCCCCCTCTTCATTCTCCTCCACCTCCCCCTCCCTCCCCCTCTTCTTTCTCCTCCACCTCCCCCTCCCTCCCCTTCTTCATTCTCCTCCACCTCCCACCTCCCCCTCTTCTTTCTCCTCCACCTCCACCTCCCAACTCCTCTTAATTCCCCTCCATGACCCCCTCACTCCCCCCCTTCATTCTCCTCCACCACCCCCTCCCTCCCCCTCTTCATTCCCCTCCACCGTCCCTCCCACCCCCTCTTCATTCCCCTCCAGCTCCCCCTCCCTCCCCTCTTCATTCCCATCCACCAACCACTCCCTCCCCCTCTTCATTCCCCTCCACCACCCACTCCCTCCCCCTCTTCATTTCCAACCATCTCCCCCACAGCACACCATCCCTCCCCCACTTCATTCCCATCCACCACTCCATCCCTCCCCCACTTCATTCCCATCCACCACCCCCTCCCTCCCGCTCTTCATTCCCCTCCACATCCCACTCCCTCCCCCTCTTCATTCACATCCACCACCCCCTCCCTCCCCCTCTTCTTTCTCCCCCAACACCCCCTCCCTCCCCCTCTTCATTCCCTCCGCCACCCCATCCCACCCCTCTTCATTCCCCTCCACCTCTCCCTCCCTTCCCCTCATCATTCCCCTCCACCACCACCTCCCTCCCCCCTTCTTTCTCCTCCACCTCCCCCTCCCACCCAATCTTCATTCCTTTCCACCACTGCATCCCTCCCCCTCTTCATTCCCTTCCACCTCCCCCTTGCGCCCCCTCTTCATTCCCATCCACCAGCACCTCTATCATCATCCTCATTCTCCTCCACCACCCCCTCCCTTCCCCTCTTCATTCTCCTCCACATCCCCCTCCCTCCCCCTCTTCTTTCTCGTTCCACCTCCCCCTCCCTCCCCCTCTTCATTCCCCTCCACCACCCCTCCCTCCCCCTCTTCATTCTCCTCCACCTCCCCTCCCTCCCCCTCTTCTTTCTCCTCCACGTCCCCCTCCCTCCCCCTCTTCATTCATTTCCACCACACCCTCTCTCCCCCTTCATTCTCCTCCACCTCCCCCTCCCTCCCCCTCCTCTTTCTCCTCCACATCCCCCTCCCTCCCCTCTTCATTCCCCTCCACCACCCACTCCGCCGCTCTACATTCTTCTCCACCTCCCCCTCCCTCCCCCTCTTCTTTCTCCTCCACCACACCCTCCTTCCCCCCTTCATTCTCCTCCACCTCCCCTCCCTCCCCCTCTTCATTCTCCTCCACCTCCCCCTCCCTCCCCATCTTCATTCCACTCCACCACCCCCTCCCTCCCCCTCTTCTTTCTCCTCCACCGCCCCCTCCCTCCCGCTCTTCATTCCCCTCCACCTCCGCCCTCCCCCTCTTCATCCCCCTCCACCACCCCCACCCTCCCCCTCTTCATTCCCATCAACCACCCCCTCCCTCCCGCTCTTCATTCCCCTCCACCTCCGCCCTCCCCCTCTTAATCCCCCTCCACCACCCCCACCCTCCCCCTCTTCATTCCCATCAACCACCCCCTCCCTCCGTCTCTTCATTCCCCTCCACCTCCCCCTCCCTCCCCCTCTTATTTCTCTTCCACCAACCCTTCCGACCACCTCTTCATTCCCCTCCACATCCCCCTCCCTCCCCCTCTTGATTCCCCTCCACCACCCTTCCCTCCTTCTCATCATTCCCCTCCACCTCCCCCACCCTTCCCCTCTTCATTCTCCTCCACCTCCCACTCCCTCCCCCTCCCTCCCCCTCTTCATTCTCCTCCACCTCCCCCTCCCTCCCCCTCTTCTTTCTCCTCCACCTCCCCCTCCCTCCCCTTCTTCATTCTCCTCCACCTCCCACCTCCCCCTCTTCTTTCTCTTCCACCTCCACCTCCCTCCTCCTCTTCATTCCCCTCCATGACCCCCTCCCTCCCCCCCTTCATTCTCCTCCACCACCCCCTCCCTCCCCCTCTTCATTCCCCTCCACCGACCCTCCCACCCCCTCTTCATTCCCCTCCAGCTCCCCCTCCCTCCCCTCTTCATTCCCATCCACCAACCACACCCTCCCCCTCTTCATTCCCCTCCACCACCCCCTCCCTCCCCCTCTTCATTTCCAACCACCTCCCCCCCAGCACACCTTCCCTCCCCCTCTTCATTCCCATCCACCACCCCCTCCCTCCCGCTCTTCATTCCCCTCCACATCCCACTCCCTCCCCCTCTTCATTCACATCCACCACCCCCTCCCTCCCCCTCTTCTTTCTCCCCCAACACACCCACCCTCCCTCTCTTCATTCCCTCCGCCACCCCATCCCACCCCTCTTCATTCCCCTCCACCACTCCCTCCCTTCCCCTCATCATTCCCCTCCACCACTACATCCCTCCCCCCTTCTTTCTCCTCCACCTCCCCCTCCCACCCAATCTTCATTCCTTTCCACCACTCCATCCCTCCCCCTCTTCATTCCCTTCCACCTCCCCCTTGCGCCCCCTCTTCATTCCCATCCACCAGCACCTCTCTCATCATCCTCATTCTCCTCCACCACCCCCTCCCTTCCCCTCTTCATTCTCCTCCACATCCCCCTCCCTCCCCCTCTTCTTTCTCGTTCCACCTCCCCCTCCCTCCCGCTCTTCATTCCCCTCCACCACCCACTCCCTCCCCCTCTTCATTCTCCTCCACCTCCGCTCCCTCCCCCGCTTCTTTCTCCTCCACCTCCCCCTCCCTCCCCCTCTTCATTCACCTCCACCACACCCTCCCTCCCCCTTCATTCTCCTCCACCTCCCCTCCCTCCCCCTCTTCATTCTCCTCCACCACCCCCTCCCACCCCATCTTCATTCCACTCCACCACCCTTCCCTCCCCCGCTTCTTTCTCCTCCACCGCCCCCTCCCTCCCGCTCTTCATTCCCCTCCACATCCCACTCCCTCCCCCTCTTCATTCACATCCATCACACCCTCCCACCCCCTCTTCTTTCTCCTCCAACACACCCTCCCACCCCCTCTTCATTCCCTCCGCCACTCCATCCCACCCCTCTTCATTCCCCTCCACCACACCCTACCTTCCCCTCATCATTCCCCTCCACCACCCCCTCCCTCCCCTTCTTCATTCTCCTCCACCTCCCCCTTCCTCCCCCATCTTTCTCCTCCACCTCCCCCTCCCACCCAATCTTCATTCCCCTCCACCACCCCCTCCCTCCCCCTCTTCTTTCCCTTCCACTCCCCCTCCCTCCCCCTCTTCATTCCCATCCACCACCACCTCCCCCTCCCTCCCCCTCTTCATTCCCATCCATCTCCCTCTCCCTCCCCCTCTTCATTCTCCACCTCCTCCCCCTCCCTCCCCTCTTCTTTCCCCTCCACCTCCCCCTCCCTCCCCCTCTTCATTCCCATCCACCACCCCATCCCTCCCCCTCTTCATTCCCCCTCCTCTTCCCACTCCCTCCACCTCTTCATTCTCCTCCAGCTCCCCCTCCCTTGCCCTCCTCCTTCTGCTCCACCTCCCCCTCCCTCCCCCTCTTCATTCCCATTCTCCACACACTCCCTCCCCCTCTTCATTTCCCTCCAACTCCCCCTCCCTCACCCCCTTCAGTCCCCTCCACCTCGCCCTCCCTCCCCTCTTCATTCCCATCCTCCAACCCCTCCCTCCCCCCTTCATTCCCAGCACAACCCCTCCCTCCCACTCTTCATTCTCCTCCACCAACCCCTCCCGCCCCCTCTTCATTCCCCACCACCTTCCCCTCCCTCCCCCTCTTCATTCCCCTCCACCTCCCTCCCGCTCTGCATTGCCCTCCACCTCCCCCTCCCTCCCCCTCTTCTTTCCCATTCACCACCCCCTCCCTCCCCCTCTTCATTCCCCTCCACAACCTCCTCCCTCCCCCTCTTCATTCCCCTCCACCACCCTCACACTCCCCCTCTTCGTTCCCCACCACCACTCTCTCCCTCACCCTCTTCATTCCCCTCCACCAACACCTCTCTCCCTCTCTTCATTCCCCTCCACCAACCCCTCCCTCCCCCTTTTCATTCCCCTGGACCTCCCCCTCCCTCCCCCTCTTCATTCCCATCCTCCACCCGCTCCCTCCCTCTCTTCATTCCGCTCCACCTCCCCCTCCCCTACCCTTTTCATTGACCTGGACCACCACCTCCCACTCCCTCCCTCCCCCTCCTCTTTCCCATCCACCAACCCCTCCCTCCCCCTCTTCATTCCCCTCAACCACGACCTCCCTCCCTCTCTTCATTCCCCTCCATCAACCCATCCCTCCCCCTCTTCATTACCCTCCACCTCCCCATCCGTCCCCCACTTCATTCCACTCCACTATCCCATCCGTCCCCATCTTCATTCCCCACCACCAACCCCACCCTCCCCCTCTTCATTCCCCTCCACCACCCCCTCCGTCCCCTTCCTCATTACCCTCCACCTCCCCTCCCTCCCCCTCTTCATTCCCCTCCACCACCCCCTCCCTCCCCCTCTTCTTTCTCCACCACTTCCCCTTCCTCCCCCTCTTCTTTCTCCTCCACCTACCCCTCCCACCCCCTCTTCTTTCCCTTCCACTCCCCCTCCCTCCCCCTCTTCATTCCCATCCACCACCACCTCCCTCCCCCTCTTCATTCCCCTCCACCTCCCCCTCACTCCCCCTCTTCATTCCCATCCTCCACCCCCTCCCTCCCCCTCTTCATTCCCCTCCACCTCCCCCTCCCTCTCCCTCTTCATTGCCCTCCATCTCCCCCTCCCTCCCCTCTTCATTCCCATTCACCAACCCCTCCCTCCCCCTCTTCATTCCCATCCTCCACCCACTCCCTCCCCCCTTCATTCTCCTCTAACTCCCGCTCCCTCCCCCACTTCATTCCCCTCCACCTCCCCCTCCCTCCCCTCTTCATTCCCATCCACAAACCACTCCCACCCCCTTTAATTCCCCTCCACCACCCGCTCCCGCCCCCTCTTCATTCCCCTGCACCTCCCCCCCACGACCCCCTCCCTCACCCTCTTCATTCCCCTCCACCACCCCATCCCTCCCCCTCTTCATTCCCTTCCATCTCCCACTCCCTACGCCCTTCATTCCCATCCACCAGCACCTCCCTCACACTCCTCATTTTCCTCCACCACCCCTCCCTCCCCCTCTTCATTCTCCTCCACTTCCCCTCCCTCCCCCACTTCTTTCTCCTTCACCTCCCCTCCACCTCCCCTCCATCCCCCTCTTCTTTCTCCTCCACCTCTCTCTCCCTCATCCTCTTCATTCCCATCCACCACGCCCTCCCTCCCCCTCTTCATTCCCCTCAACCACCACCCCCCTCCCTCTCTTCATTCCCCTCCATCAACCCATCCCTCCCCCTCTTCATTACCCTCCACCTCCCCATCCGTCCCCCACTTCATTCCACTCCACTATCCCATCCGTCCCCATCTTCATTCCCCACCACCAACCCCACCCTCCCCCTCTTCATTCCCCTCCACCACCCCCTCCGTCCCCTTCCTCATTACCCTCCACCTCCCCTCCCTACCCCTCTTCATTCCCCTCCACCACCCCCTCCCTCCCCCTCTTCTTTCTCCACCACTTCCCCTTCCTCCCCTCTTCTTTCTCCTCCACCTACCCCTCCCACCCCCTCTTCTTTCCCTTCCACTCCCCCTCCCTCCCCCTCTTCATTCCCATCCACCACCACCTCCCTCCCCCTCTTCATTCCCCTCCACCTCCCCCTCAATCCCCCTCTTCATTCCCATCCTCCACCCCCTCCCTCCCCCTCTTCATTCCCCTCCACCTCCCCCTCCCTCTCCCTCTTCATTGCCCTCCATCTCCCCCTCCCTCCCCTCTTCATTCCCATTCACCAACCCCTCCCTCCCCCTCTTCATTCCCATCCTCCATCCACGCCCTCCCCCCTTCATTCTCATCTAACTCCCGCTCCCTCCCCCACTTCATTCCCCTCCACCTCCCCCTCCCTCCCCTCTTCATTCCCATCCACAAACCACTCCCACCCCCTTTAATTCCCCTCCACCACCCGCTCCCGCCCCCTCTTCATTCCCCTGCACCTCCCCCCCACGACCCCCTCCCTCACCCTCTTCATTCCCCTCCACCACCCCATCCCTCCCCCTCTTCATTCCCTTCCATCTCCCACTCCCTACGCCCTTCATTCCCATCCACCAGCACCTCCCTCACACTCCTCATTTTCCTCCACCACCCCTCCCTCCCCCTCTTCATTCTCCTCCACTTCCCCTCCCTCCCCCACTTCTTTCTCCTTCACCTCCCCTCCACCTCCCCTCCATCCCCCTCTTCTTTCTCCTCCACTCCTCCACCTCTCTCTCCCTCATCCTCTTCATTCCCATCCACCACGCCCTCCCTCCCCCTCTTCATTCCCCTCAACCACCACCCCCCTCCCTCTCTTCATTCCCCTCCATCAACCATCCCTCCCCCTCTTCATTACCCTCCACCTCCCCATCCGTCCCCCACTTCATTCCACTCCACTATCCCATCCGTCCCCATCTTCATTCCCCACCACCAACCCCACCCTCCCCCTCTTCATTCCCTCCACCACCCCCTCCCTCCCCCTCTTCTTTCTCCACCACTTCCCCTTCCTCCCCTCTTCTTTCTCCTCCACCTACCCCTCCCACCCCCTCTTCTTTCCCTTCCACTCCCCCTCCCTCCCCCTCTTCATTCCCCTCCACCACCCACCTCCCTCCCCTCTTCATTCTCCTCCGACCTCCGCTCCCTCCCCCGCTTCTTTCTCCTCCACCTCCCCCTCCTCCCCCTCTTCATTCACCTCCACCACACCCTCCCTCCCCCTTCATTCTCCTCCACCTCCCCTCCCTCCCCCTCTTCATTCTCCTCCACCACCCCCTCCCACCCCATCTTCATTCCACTCCACCACCCCTCCCTCCCCCGCTTCTTTCTCCTCCACCGCCCCCTCCTCCCGCTCTTCATTCCCCTCCACATCCCACTCCCTCCCCTCTTCATTCACATCCATCACACCCTCCCACCCCCTCTTCTTTCTCCTCCAACACACCCTCCCACCCCCTCTTCATTCCCTCCGCCACTCCATCCCACCCCTCTTCATTCCCCTCCACCACACCCTACCTTCCCCTCATCATTCCCCTCCACCACCCCCTCCCTCCCCCTCTTCATTCTCCTCCACCTCCCCCTTCCTCCCCCATCTTTCTCCTCCACCTCCCCTCCCACCCAATCTTCATTCCCCTCCACCACCCCCTCCCTCCCCCTCTTCTTTCCCTTCCACTCCCCCTCCCTCCCCTCTTCATTCCCATCCACCACCACCTCCCCCTCCCTCCCCCTCTTCATTCCCATCCATCTCCCTCTCCCTCCCCCTCTTCATTCTCCACCTCCTCCCCCTCCCTCCCCTCTTCTTTCCCCTCCACCTCCCCCTCCCTCCCCCTCTTCATTCCCATCCACCACCCCATCCCTCCCCCTCTTCATTCCCCCTCCTCTTCCCACTCCCTCCACCTCTTCATTCTCCTCCAGCTCCCCCTCCTTGCCCTCCTCCTTCTGCTCCACCTCACCCTCCCTCCCCCTCTTCATTCCCATTCTCCACACACTCCCTCCCCCTCTTCATTCCCCTCCAACTCCCCCTCCCTCACCCCCTTCAGTCCCCTCCACCTCGCCCTCCGTCCCCTCTTCATTCCCATCCTCCAACCCCTCCCTCCCCCCTTCATTCCCAGCACAACCCCTCCCTCCCACTCTTCATTCTCCTCCACCAACCCCTCCCGCCCCCTCTTCATTCCCCACCACCTCCCCCTCCCTCCCCCTCTTCATTCCCCTCCACCTCCCTCCCGCTCTGCATTGCCCTCCACCTCCCCCTCCCTCCCCCTCTTCTTTCCCATTCACCACCCCCTCCCTCCCCCTCTTCATTCCCCTCCACAACCTCCTCCCTCCCCCTCTTCATTCCCTCCACCACCCTCACACTCCCCCTCTTCGTTCCCCACCACCACTCTCTCCCTCACCCTCTTCATTCCCCTCCACCAACACCTCTCTCCCTCTCTTCATTCCCCACCACCAACCCCTCCCTCCCCCTTCATTCCCCTCCACCAACCCCTCCCTCCCCCTTTTCATTCCCCTGGACCTCCCCCTCCCTCCCCCTCTTCATTCCCATCCTCCACCCGCTCCCTCCCTCTCTTCATTCCGCTCCACCTCCCCTCCCCTACCCTTTTCATTGACCTGGACCACCACCTCCCACTTCCCTCCCTCCCCCTCCTCTTTCCCATCCACCAACCCCTCCCTCCCCTCTTCATTCCCCTCAACCACGACCTCCCTCCCTCTCTTCATTCCCCTCCATCAACCCATCCCTCCCCCTCTTCATTACCCTCCACCTCCCCATCCGTCCCCCACTTCATTCCACTCCACTATCCCATCCGTCCCCATCTTCATTCCCCACCACCAACCCCACCCTCCCCCTCTTCATTCCCCTCCACCACCCCCTCCGTCCCCTTCCTCATTACCCTCCACCTCCCCTCCCTCCCCCTCTTCATTCCCTCCACCACCCCCTCCCTCCCCCTCTTCTTTCTCCACCACTTCCCCTTCCTCCCCCTCTTCTTTCTCCTCCACCTACCCCTCCCACCCCCTCTTCTTTCCCTTCCACTCCCCCTCCCTCCCCCTCTTCATTCCCATCCACCACCACCTCCCCTCCCCCTCTTCATTCCCCTCCACCTCCCCCTCACTCCCCCTCTTCATTCCCATCCTCCACCCCCTCCCTCCCCCTCTTCATTCCCCTCCACCTCCCCCTCCCTCTCCCTCTTCATTGCCCTCCATCTCCCCCTCCCTCCCCTCTTCATTCCCATTCACCAACCCCTCCCTCCCCCTCTTCATTCCCATCCTCCACCCACTCCCTCCCCCTTCATTCTCCTCTAACTCCCGCTCCCTCCCCCACTTCATTCCCCTCCACCTCCCCCTCCCTCCCCTCTTCATTCCCATCCACAAACCACTCCCACCCCCTTTAATTCCCCTCCACCACCCGCTCCCGCCCCCTCTTCATTCCCTGCACCTCCCCCCCACGACCCCCTCCCTCACCCTCTTCATTCCCCTCCACCACCCCATCCCTCCCCCTCTTCATTCCCTTCCATCTCCCACTCCCTACGCCCTTCATTCCCATCCACCAGCACCTCCCTCACACTCCTCATTTTCCTCCACCACCCCTCCCACCCCCTCTTCATTCTCCTCCACTTCCCCTCCCTCCCCCACTTCTTTCTCCTTCACCTCCCCTCCACCTCCCCTCCATCCCCCTCTTCTTTCTCCTCCACCTCTCTCTCCCTCATCCTCTTCATTCCCATCCACCACGCCCTCCCTCCCCCTCTTCATTCCCCTCAACCACCACCCCCCTCCCTCTCTTCATTCCCCTCCATCAACCCATCCCTCCCCCTCTTCATTACCCTCCACCTCCCCATCCGTCCCCCACTTCATTCCACTCCACTATCCCATCCGTCCCCATCTTCATTCCCCACCACCAACCCCACCCTCCCCCTCTTCATTCCCCTCCACCACCCCCTCCGTCCCCTTCCTCATTACCCTCCACCTCCCCTCCCTCCCCCTCTTCATTCCCCTACACCACCCCCTCCCTCCCCCTCTTCTTTCTCCACCACTTCCCCTTCCTCCCCCTCTTCTTTCTCCTCCACCTACCCCTCCCACCCCCTCTTCTTTCCCTTCCACTCCCCCTCCCTCCCCCTCTTCATTCCCATCCACCACCACCTCCCTCCCCCTCTTCATTCCCCTCCACCTCCCCCTCACTCCCCCTCTTCATTCCCATCCTCCACCCCCTCCCTCCCCCTCTTCATTCCCCTCCACCTCCCCCTCCCTCTCCCTCTTCATTGCCCTCCATCTCCCCCTCCCTCCCCTCTTCATTCCCATTCACCAACCCCTCCCTCCCCCTCTTCATTCCCATCCTCCATCCACTCCCTCCCCCCTTCATTCTCATCTAACTCCCGCTCCCTCCCCCACTTCATTCCCCTCCACCTCCCCCTCCCTCCCCTCTTCATTCCCATCCACAAACCACTCCCACCCCCTTTAATTCCCCTCCACCACCCGCTCCCGCCCCCTCTTCATTCCCCTGCACCTCCCCCCCACGACCCCCTCCCTCACCCTCTTCATTCCCCTCCACCACCCCATCCCTCCCCCTCTTCATTCCCTTCCATCTCCCACTCCCTACGCCCTTCATTCCCATCCACCAGCACCTCCCTCACACTCCTCATTTTCCTCCACCACCCCTCCCTCCCCCTCTTCATTCTCCTCCACTTCCCCTCCCTCCCCCACTTCTTTCTCCTTCACCTCCCCTCCACCTCCCCTCCATCCCCCTCTTCTTTCTCCTCCACCTCTCTCTCCCTCATCCTCTTCATTCCCATCCACCACGCCCTCCCTCCCCCTCTTCATTCCCCTCAACCACCACCCCCTCCCTCTCTTCATTCCCCTCCATCAACCCATCCCTCCCCCTCTTCATTACCCTCCACCTCCCCATCCGTCCCCCACTTCATTCCACTCCACTATCCCATCCGTCCCCATCTTCATTCCCCACCACCAACCCCACCCTCCCCCTCTTCATTCCCCTCCACCACCCCCTCCGTCCCCTTCCTCATTACCCTCCACCTCCCCTCCCTCCCCCTCTTCATTCCCCTCCACCACCCCCTCCCTCCCCCTCTTCTTTCTCCACCACTTCCCCTTCCTCCCCCTCTTCTTTCTCCTCCACCTACCCCTCCCACCCCCTCTTCTTTCCCTTCCACTCCCCCTCCCTCCCCCTCTTCATTCCCATCCACCACCTCCCTCCCCCTCTTCATTCCCCTCCACCTCCCCCTCACTCCCCCTCTTCATTCCCATCCTCCACCCCCTCCCTCCCCCTCTTCATTCCCCTCCACCTCCCCCTCCCTCTCCCTCTTCATTGCCCTCCATCTCCCCCTCCCTCCCCTCTTCATTCCCATTCACCAACCCCTCCCTCCCCCTCTTCATTCCCATCCTCCACCCACTCCCTCCCCCCTTCATTCTCCTCTAACTCCCGCTCCCTCCCCCACTTCATTCCCCTCCACCTCCCCCTCCCTCCCCTCTTCATTCCCATCCACAAACCACTCCCACCCCCTTTAATTCCCCTCCACCACCCGCTCCCCGCCCCCTCTTCATTCCCCTGCACCTCCCCCCCACGACCCCCTCCCTCACCCTCTTCATTCCCCTCCACCACCCCATCCCTCCCCCTCTTCATTCCCTTCCATCTCCCACTCCCTACGCCCTTCATTCCCATCCACCAGCACCTCCCTCACACTCCTCATTTTCCTCCACCACCCCTCCCTCCCCCTCTTCATTCTCCTCCACCTCCCCTCCCTCCCCCTCTTCTTTCTCCTCCACCTCTCTCTCCCTCATCCTCTTCATTCACATCCACCACCACCTCCCTCCCACTCTTCATTCTCCTCCACCTCGCCCTCCCTTCCCCTCTTCATTCTCCTGCACCTCCCCCTCCCTCCCCATTTTCATTCACCTCCACCACCCGCTCCCTCCCGCTCTTCTTTCTCCTCCAACACCACCTCCCTCCCCCTCTTCATTCCCTCCACCACCCCATCGCACCCCTCTTCATTCCCCTCCACCACCCCCTCCCTCCCCCTCTTCATTCCACTCCACCACACCTTCCCACCCCCTCTTCTTTCTCCTCCACCACCCCCTCCCTCCCCATCTTCGTTCCCCTCCACCATCCCCTCCCTCCTCCTCTTCATTCACTTCCACCACCCCCTCCATCCCTCTCTTGATTCCACTCCACCACCTCCTCCCTCCCCCTCTTCATTCCCGTCGTCCACCCGCACACTCCTTCACATCATTCCCATCCACCTACCCCACCCTTCCCCTCTTCATTCCCGTCCACCACCCCCACACTCCTTCACTCCATTCTCCTCCACCACCCCTCAGTCCCCATCTCCATTCCCATCTTCCACCCACTCCCTCCCCCTCTTCATTCTCCTCCACCATCCCCACCCTCCCCCTCTTCATTCCCCTCCACCTCCCCCTCCCTCCCACTCTTCATTCCCCACCACCAAGCCCTCCCTCCCCCTCTTCATTACCCTCCTCCGCCCCCTCCCTCCCCCTCTTCATTACCCTACACCTCTCCCTCCCTGCCCCTCTGCATTCCCCTTCACCACCCCTCCCTCCCCCTCTTCATTACCCTCCTCCGCCCCCTCCCTCCCCCTCTTCATTACCCTACACCACCCCTCCCTCCCCCTCTTCATTCCCCTCCACCTCCCCCTCCCTCCCACTCTTCATTCCCCACCACCAAGCCCTCCCTCCCCCTCTTCATTACCCTCCTCCGCCCCCTCCCACCCCTTCTTCATTCCACTCCACCTCCCCCTTTGTCCCTCTCTTCATTAGCATCCACCTACCCCTCCCTCCCCTCTTCATTCCCCTCCACCTCACCATCCCTCCCCCTCTTCTTTCTCCTCCACCACCCCCTCTCTCTCCCTCTTCGTTCCCCTCCATCACCCCATCCCACCCCTCTTCATTCCCCTCCACCACACCCTCCTCCCTCTCTTAATTCCCCTCCACCACCCCCTCCCTCCTTCTCTTCATACCCCTCCACCTCCACCTCCCTCCCCCACATCATTCTCCTCCACCACCCCCTCCCTCCCCCTCTTCATTCTCCTCCACCTACCCCTTCCTCCCCCTCTTCTTTCTCCTCCACCTACCCCTCCCACACCCTCTTCATTCCCCTCCACCTCCCCCATCCTCCCCCTCTTCATTCGCATCCACCTCCCCCTCCCTCCCCCTCTTCATTCTCCTCCACCCACCTTTTCCTCCCCCTCTTCTTTCTCCTCCACCTCCCCCTCCCACACCCTCTTCATTCCCCTCCACCACCCCCTCCCTCCACCTCTTCTTTCCCTTCCACTCCCCCTCCCTCCCCCTCTTCATTCCCATCCACCACCACCTCCCTCCCATTCTTCATTCCCCTCCACCACCTCCTCCCACCCCTCTTCATTCCCGTCCTCCACCCCCACCCTCCTTCACTTCATTTCAATTCCACCTACCCCTCCCTCCCCCTCTTCTTTCCCGTCCACCACCCCCACTCTCCAGCTCTTCATTCACCCCCACCACCCCCTCCCACCCCCTCTTCATTCCCCTCCACCACCCCCCATCTACATTCTCCTCCACCACCCCTCAGTCCCCATCTTCAATCCCATCCTCCACCCACTCCCTCCCCTCTTCATTCCCCTCCACCAAATCATCAGTCCACATCTTCATTCCCATCCACCTCCCACTCGCTCCCCTTCTTTATTCTCCTCCACCACCCCCTCCCTCCCCTCTCATTCCCCTCCACCTCCCCCTCCCTCCCGCTCTTCTTTCCCCACCACCACCCCCTCCCTCCCCCTCTTCATTACCCTCCTCCGCCCCCTCCGTCCCCCTCTTCAATACCCTCCACCAAATCATCACTCCACATCTTCATTCCCATCCACCTCCCACTCGCTCCCCTTCTTTATTCTCCTCCACCACCCCCTCCCTCCCCCTCTTCATTCCCCTCCACCTCCCCCTCCCTCCCCCTTTTCATTCCCCTCCACCACCCCCTCCCACCCCCTCTTCATTCCACTCCACCTCCCCCTTCGTCCCTCTCTTCATTCCCCTCCACCTACCCCTCGCTCCCCTCTTCATTCCCCTCCACCTCATCATCACTCCCCCTATTATTTCTCCTCCTCCTCACCCTCCCTCCCCCTCTTCATTCCCCTCCACCATCCCCGCCCTCCCCCTGTTCATTCCCCTCCACCTCCCCCTCCCTCCCCTCTTCATTCCCATCCACAAACCCCTCCACCCCCTCTTCATTCCCCTCCACCACCTCCTCCCTCCCCCTCTTCATTCCCCTGCACCTCGCCCCCCACCACCCACTCCATCCCCCTCTTCATTCCCCTACACCACCCCCTCCCACCCCCTCTTCATTCCACTCCACCTCCCCCTTCGTCCCTCTCTTCATTCCCCTCCACCTCCTCCTCCCTCCCCCTGTTCATTCCCCTCCACTTCCCACTCCCTACCCCTCTTCATTCTCCTCCACTTCCCACTCCCTCCACCTCCTCTTTCTCCTCCAGCTTCCCCTCCCTCCCCTCTTCATTCCCATTCACCAACCCCTCCCTCCCCCGCTTCATTCCCATCCACACACCCTCTCTCCCCCTCTTCATTCTCCTCCACCACCCCTCCCTCCCCCTCTTATTTCTCCTCCACCACCCCCTCTCTCTCCCTCTTCATTCCCCTCCATCACCCCATCCCACCCCTCTTCATTCCACTCCACCACCCCCTCCCTCCCCTGTTCATTCCGCTCCACCTCCCCCTCCCTCCCCTCTTCATTCCCATCCACAAACCCCTCCCACCCCTTCTTCATTCCCCTCCACCACCCCATCCCTCCCCCTCTTCATTCCCTTCCATCTCCCACTCCCTCCCCACTTCATTCCCATCCAAAAGCACCTCCCTCACACTCCTCATTTTCCTCCACTACCCCTCCCTCCCCCTCTTCTTTCTCCTCCACCGCCCCCTCCCTCCCCCTCTTTTTTCTTCTCCACCGCCCCCTCCCTCCCCTCTTCATTCCCCTCCACCACCCGCTCGCTCCCCTCTTCATTCCCCTCCACCAACCCCTCCCTCCCCCTCTTTATTCCCCTCCACCAACCGCTCCCTCCCCTCTTCATTCCCCTCCACCAACCCCTGCCCCCCTTCATTCCCCTCCACCGCCCCACCCTCACCCTCTTTTTACTCCTCCACCGGCCCCGCCCTCCCCCTTTTCATTCCCCTCCACATCCCCCTCCCTCCCCCTCATCATTCACCTCCACCACCCCCTCCCTCCCCCTCTTCTTTCTCCTCCAACACCACCTCCCTCCCCTCTTCATTCCCCTCCACCAACCCCTCCCCCCCTTCATTCCCCTCCACCGCCCCCGCCCTCCCCCTCTTTTTTCACCTCCACCGGCCCCTCCCTCCCCCTCTTTTCTTCATTCCCCTCCACATCCCCTCCCTCCCCCTCTTCATTCCCCTCCACCACCCCCTCCCTCCCCCTCTTCATTCCCCTCCACATCCCCCTCCCTCTCCCTCATCATTTACCTCCACCACCCCCTCCCTCCCCTCTTCTTTCTCCTCCAACACCACCTCCCTCCCCCTCTTCATTCCCCTCCACCAACCCCTCCCCCCCTTCATTCCCCTCCACCGCCCCCGCCCTCCCCCTCTTTTTTCTCCTCCACCGGCCCCTCCCTCCCCCTCTTCATTCCCCTCCACACCCCCTCCCTCCCCCTCTTCATTCTCCACCACCACCCCCTCCCACCCCTCTTCATTCCCCTCCACCACCCCCTCCCTCCCCCTCTTCATTCCCTTCCATCTCCCACTCCCTCCCCCCTTCATTCCCATCCACCTGCACCACCCTCACACTCCTCATTCTCCTCCACCAACCCCTCCCTACCCATCTTCATTCCCCTCCACCATCCCATCCCTCATCCTCTTCATTCCCTTCCACCACACCCCCTCCCTTTCTTGATTCCCCTCCACCACCTCCTCCCACCCCACTTCATTCCCGTCCTCCACCCCCACGCTCCATCACTTCATTTCAATTCCACCTACCCCTCCCTCCCCCTCTTCTTTCCCGTGCACCATCCCCACTCTCCAGCTCTTCATTCTCCCCCACCACCCCCTCCCTCCCCCTTCAATCCCCTCCACCTCCCCCTGCCAACCCCTCGTCATTCCCCTCCACCACCCCCTCTTCAATCTCCTCCACCACCCCTCAGTCCCCATCTTCATTCCCATCCAGCTCCCACTCGCTCACCCTCTTTATTCTCCTCCACCACCCCCTCCCTCCCCCTCTTCATTCCCCTCCACCTCCCCCTCCCTCCCACTCTTCATTCCCCACCACCACCCCCTCCCTCCCCTCTTCATTACCCTTCTCCGCCCCCTCCCTCCCCCTCTTCAATACCCTCCACCTCTCCCTCCCTGCCCCTCTGCATTCCCCTTCACCACCCCCTCCCTCCCCCTTTTCATTCCCCTCCACCACCCCCTCTCACCCCCTCTTCATTCCACTCCACCTCCCCTTCGTCCCTCTCTTCATTCCCCTCCACCTACCCCTCCCTCTCCTCTTCATTCCCCTCCACCTCCCCCTCTTCATTCCCCTCCACATCTACCTCCCTCCCCTCTGCATTCCCCTCCACCACCCCCTCCCTCCCCCTCTTGATTTCCCTCCATATCCCCCTCCCCCTGTTCATTCCCCTGCACCTCCCCCTCCATCCCCTCTTAATTCCCATCCACAAACCCCTCCCACCCCCTCTTCATTCACCTCCACCACCCGCTCCCTCCCCCTCTTCATTCCCCTGCACCTCGCCCTCCACCCCCCACTCCCCCCCTCTTTATTCCCCTCCACCTCCCCCTCTTCATTCCCCTCCACCTCCCCCTCCCTCCCCCTCTTCATTCCCTTCCACCTCCCCCTCCCCCTCTTCATGCCCCTCCACATCTACCTCCGTCCCCCTCTGCATTCCCCTCCACCACCCCCTCCCTCCCCCTCTTCATTCCCCTCCATATCCCCCTATCCCTCTTCATTCCCCTCCACCTTCCCGTCCCTCCCCCTCTTCATTCCCTTCCACCACCTCCTCCCTCCGAAACTTCATACCCCTCCACCTCCCCCTCCCGCCCCCTCTTCATTCCCCTACCCTCTCCCCCACTCCCTTCCCCCACTCCCTTCCACTGTCCCCTCCGCCCATCTCTCACACTCTCCTTCTACCCCACTCCACCTCCTACTCTCCCCCTCCCTACTGACCATTGCCCTCCCCCACTCCCCTCCACAGCTCCCCTCCCCACCTCTGTGCCACACTCCCCCTCCCCATCCCCCACTCCCCTCCCCAACCTCCTTCCACACTACCCTCTCCCTCCCCCTCACACTCCCCTCCCCTCCCCTCCCACTCCCCTTCCCCTCCCCATTACACACCCTCCCCTTCCCCTTCCTATTTCCCCACTCCCCACCCTCCAGTCCATTTCCGCATTCTCCACTCACCTCCCCTCTCATTCTGCCGTTCCCCACAATGCACCCCTCCCCCATTCGTCTCCGGTCCCCACTCCCCTTTCCCCTCCCACATCCCACTCCCCTCCCTCACTCCTATTGTCCACTCCAGTCCCCCACTCCTCACTTCGCTCCCCTACACCCCTTGTCCGCACCCTTCCCCCTCACACATGGTTTCCCTCCACAATCCCCTCCCCCTCACATCCCCCACTTCCCTCCACTCCCACCCTCCCTCTCACCCACACCCATCCGCCACACCACTCCAAATGCCCTACCCTCAAATGCCCCTCCCCCACTACCTTCCCCACTGCCCTCCGCCACTGCCCACGCCACTCGGTCAACTCCCCTCCCCCACTCCCCTCTCTCCCGTCCCTCGTCCCCAACTCCCCTACCCCACACCGCACTCCTCCACCTCCCCTCCCAAACACCCCTCCCAACTCCTCTGCCAACTCACCTTCACCCCCGCCCCTCCCCCACTCCCCTCGCCCATACCCCTGCCCTCTACCACCCCCAACAGCCTGCACCCAATCCCCTCCCTCACTACCCTCCCATCCCCACATCTCCCCCACTCCCATGCCCCAAAGCCCTACACACTCCCCACTCTCCTCCCCCCCTCCCCCACTCCCCTCCCTCTCCTCCCCCACTGTACTCCCTCCCCTCCCCCACTTCTCTCCCTCCCCTACTATTACTCCGCTCCCCTCCCCCTCCCCTCCCACTCAGCCCTCCCCAACTCTCCCCACACTCCCCTACCCCACTCCCGTCCCGCACTCACCCAAACCCTAACCCACTCTCGTTCCCCTACACCTTCATTCCACCTCTCCCTCCCCCACATCCCTGCCCCTCCCCCACACCCCTGCCCATCCCCAACATGCCTCACCACCCACTCCCCACCACTCCCCTCCGACTCCCAACTGCAAATCCCCTCCTCCATTCCCCAAACTACCCTCTCCCCACTCCACTCCACTCACTCCCCAAATCCTCCTCTCACTCCTGTCCCCAAACCCCTCCCACCACTCGCCTCGCCCACCCCTTCCCCACCCCTCCCCCACTACTCCCGCACTCCTCCCCCACTCCTCCCACTCCCTACTCCAAATCCCCTCACCCACTCTGCTAACTCCGCGCCGCACTCCCCTAACTTCCCTCTGCCCACTCCATTCCCCCTCTCCCATCCCTCCCCAAATCCTCCCCTCACTCCTGTCCCCAATCCCCTCCCCCCACTCCCCTCGCCCACTCCGCCCTCACTCCCCTCCCCCACTCCTCCCTACTCCTCTCCCACACTCCCCTTCCTCAAACCGTTCCTCCAGCCTCTCCCCTCCCCCAAGACCTCCCCTCCCCCACTCCTCTCCCCCACACACCTACCCCACTTACCACTCCCCTCCCCTCCCCTTCCCTCCCCACTCTCACACCCACTTCCCCCACGCCCCTCCTCCACTGCCTTGCACATTCCCCTCCTCAGTCCACTGCCCTCCGCACTCACCCTCTCCAACTCCGCTGCCCCACTCTCTTCCCCCTCCTTACCCCAATTTCCTATCCCACCCACTCCATTCACACACTCCCTTACCTGTCCCCACCCCATTCCTCTCCCCAATCCACTCCCCACCCCTCCTTTCCCCACTCCTCTCCCCCACTCCTCTCCCCCACTCCTCTCCACCACTCCCCTCCCCCACTTCCCTCCCCACTCGTCTCCCATCCCTCAATCCCCTCCGTCACTTTTCTCCTCCACACCCGCTGCCGCCATTGCCCTCCCCTCCGCGACTCCCTTCAGCTCTCACATATCCCTCCCCTCACAGCCCCCTACTCCACTCCACTCCCTCTCCCACATCTCCCACCGCCCTTCCCTCCCCCACCCCTTCCCAACTCCCCTCCTTTCCCCTGCCCCACCTCACGCACTCACTCCAATTTCCCCACCCGCCTTCCCCCACTCCCCTTTCCCAGTCCCTCCCTAACTCCCACTTCTCTCACCCAGCCCCTCTCCCATTCCCCTCCCCCACTCCGTCCCCTCCCCCACTTCTCTCCCTCCCCTACTATTACTCCACTCCCCCTCCCCTCCCCTCCCACTCAGCCCTCCCCAACTCTCTCCACACTCCCCTACCCCACTCCCGTCCCGCACTCACCCAAACCCTAACCCACTCTCGTTCCCCTACACCTTCATTCCACCTCTCCCTCCCCCACATCCCTGCCCCTCCCCCACACCCCTGCCCCTCCCCAACATGCCTCACCACCCACTCCCCACCACTCCCCTCCGACTCCCAACTGCAAATCTCCTCCTCCATTCCCCAAACTACCCTCTCCCCACTCCACTCCACTCACTCCCCAAGCCCTCCTCTCACTCCTGTCCCCAAACCCCTCCCCCCACTCGCCTCGCCCACCCCTTCCCCACCCCTCCCCCACTACTCCCGCACTCCTCCCCCACTCCTCCCACTCCCAACTCCAAATCCCCTCACCCACTCTGCTAACTCCGCGCCGCACTCCCCTAACTTCCCTCTGCCCACTCCATTCCCCCTCTCCCATCCCTCCCCAAATCCTCCCCTCACTCCTGTCCCCAATGCCCTCCCCCCACTCCCCTCGCCCACTCCGCCCTCACAACCCTCCCCCACTCCTCCCTACTCCTCTCCCCCACTCCCCTTCCTCAAACCGCTCCCCTAGCCTCTCCCCTCCCCCAAGACCTCCCCTCGCCCACTCCTCTCCCACTCACACCTACCCCACTTACCACTTCCCTCCCCTCCCCTTCCCTCCCCACTCTCACACCCACTTCCCCCACGCCCCTCCTCCACTGCCCTTGCACATTCCCCTCCTCAGTCCACTGCCCTCCGCACTCACCCTCTCCAACTCCGCTGCCCCACTCTCTTTCCCCTCCTTACCCCAATTTCCTATCCCACCCACTCCATTCACACACTCCCTTACCTGTCCCCACCCCATTCCTCTCCCCCATCCACTCCCCACCCCTCCTTTCCCCACTCCTCTCCCCCACTCCTCTCCCCCACTCCTCTCCACCACTCCCCTCCCCCACTTCCCTCCCCACTCGTCTCCCATCCCTCAATCCCCTCCGCCACTTTTCTCCTCCACACCCGCTGCCGCCATTGCCCTCCCCTCCGCGACTCTCTTCAGCTCTCACATCTCCCTCCCCTCACAGCCCCCTACTCCACTCCACTCCCTCTCCCACATCTCCACCGCCCTTCCCTCCCCATCCCTTCCCAACTCCCCTGCTTTCCCCTGCCCCACCTCACGCACTCACTCCAATTTCCCCACCCGCCTTCCCCCACTCCCCTTTCCCAGTCCCTCCCTAACTCCCACTTCTCTCACCCAGCCCCTCTCCCATTCCCCTCCCCCACTCCCTCCCCTCACCCACTCCTCTCCCGCACTCCCCTCCAGCAGAACTCTCCCCACCCCAATCCACTCCCACTCCCCTCCCCCACACCCGAACTCCCCTCCTCTTCCCCACTCCATTCCCCCACTCCCTTCCCTCTCCGACCCCTCGCCTCACTCCTCTCCCCTCTCCCCTCCCTCACTCCCCTCCCTCCCCAACCCTTACCCCAACCCCTCCCTCACTCCCCTCCCCAACTCCCCTCCCCAACACACCTCTCCCACTCCCCTCCCCCACTCGTCTGCCAATCCCACCACTCCTCCCCCACTCTGCCACACTCCCTACCCCCAACCCCTCCCACACTCCCCTCCTCACACTCCTTTCCCGCCCAACCCCCCAACCCCTCCCACCAGACCCCTCCCCTGCTCCCCTCCCCAATTCCCTCCCCTAACCCCCAACTCCCCCCTCCCCCACTCCTCTCCATCACTCCCATCTTTGCTCTCACTCCCCTCCTAGTTCCTTCCCACATCTCCCTCCCCCACTCCCCTGCCACGTTCCCCACTCCCTCACTCTCATCCTCCACTCCACTCCCCACGCCACTCTCCTAATCCCACTCACCCTCCCCCAATCCCACTCCCCTCCCCCAATCCCACTCCACTCCCCAATCCCACTCACCCTCCCCCAATCCCACTCCCCTCCAGAATCCCACTCACCCTCCCCCAATCTCACTCACCCTCCCCCAATCCATCTCTCCCTCCCCCAATCCCACTCACCCTCCCCCAATCCCACTCACCCTCCCCCAATCCCACTCACCATCTCCCACTCCACTCCCCTCCCCCACTTCCCTCCCTCACCAACTTCCACACCTATCTCACCACTTCCCTCCCTTGCCCACGCCCCTCATGACTCCCCTCCCCCTTTCCACTACTCCAATTCACACATCCAGCCCCCTAATCCTCCTCACACACCTCCACCTCCCCTCTCCCATTCCTCTCTCCACTCTCCTCACCCACTCCCCAGTGCCTCAGCCCCCTCCCCCACTCCCCTCCCCATTCCCTCCCCGCACCCCCATTCCCTTTCCCCTCTCCTCCCCAACACCCCATCACCTACCCCCTCCCCTCTGCTCCCCAACAACCCACCCACTTCCCCTCCCCTCTCCTCCCCAACACCCCCTCCCCCTCAACTCCCCTCCCCTACTCCCCTCTCCTCTCCCCTCACCCTCCCCAATAACCTCCCCCATTCCCTTCCCCTCCCCTCCCCCTCCCCCACTCCCCACCACCACGCCCTTCCCCCTCCCCATGCCCTCTCTATTCCCCCACTCCCTTCCCTCTCCCCTTGCCCATTCCCCCTTCCCTCTTCCCCTCCCCAATCCCTTCCACAACACCCACCCCCTATTTCTCATCGGCCTCCCCCACTCCCCTCCGCCACTCCCATCTTTCACTACCCTCCCCAACTACCCTCGCCCACTACCCTCCACCACTACCCTACACCTCCCCCACTAACCTCCTCGTGTCCCCTTCTCCACTGCCCTGTCCACTCGCCTCCTTTCCCCACTCCACTCCCCTAACTCCCCTCCCTGTTCCCTGCACCCCACCCCACTGCCCTCCCTTATTCCCTTCCTGCTCCCCCTCTACCACTCCCATCCCCCTCCCTGCCTTCCCCCTCCCCTTCCCCACTCTATTCCCCCACTCCCTTTCCTCTCCCCTTCTCCGCCTCCCCAATCCCCTCCCCCACTCACCTACCCTACTCCTCATTGGCTTACCCCATTCCCCTCCGCCACTCGCCTCCCCCACTACCATCCACCTACCCCGTTACCCTCCACGAGTCCCCTTCCCCACATCCCTTCTCCACTGCCCTCCCAACACCCCTCCTTTCCCCACTCCCCTCTCCCCTCCCCTACCCAACTCCGCACACTCACTCCCATTTCCCACTCCACTCTCAACTGCCACCTCGCCCATTCCTCTCCATGCTCCCCTCCGCCTCCCCTGCCCAGTCCCCTCCCCCACTCCCCTCCCCAACCCCCTGCACTCCCCCCCCGCACTCCCCACTCTCCTCCCTCACTCGCATCCTCCATTCCAGTTCCCACTCCTCTTTCCCCTCCCCTATACCCCCCACTCACCACCCTTTCCCCCTCACTCTCCCTCTCCCTCCCCACTACCCTCCCCCAATCCCACTCACCCTCCTCCACTCTCCCACCCCCGTTCCCCTTCAGCTCTGCCCTCCCCCTCCCCCTCGCCCCATCCCCACTCCCTTCCCCCAAACCTTTCCCCCAGTCCCTTCAACCCTCCCCTCCCCCTTCCCCCTCACGCAACACCCCCTCCTACACTCCCCAGCACATCCCCCACTCCTCTTCTGCCTCCTTTCCCCTACCCCTAACCTCCACTCCCCTCCCCCCACTCCCCTCCACACTCCCCTCCCCACTGCCCACACCCATTCCGCTCCCCACACCCCTCCCCCACACCCCTCTCCTTCACTTCTTCACCGCTCCCCCTCCCCCTCCTTCACTCCACCACCACCCCCACACTCTCTTCCCTCATTCCCATCCTCCACTCCACACCCAACTCCACTCTCCCCACCCTACACTTCCCACTCACCTCCTTCTCCCCTCACACTTCTCGGTCCCCACTCCCATCCCCGAATCCCACTGCCCCTCTCCCACTCACATCGACCTCCCCTCCCTCACACCCTTCTCCACGCCTGCACTCCTCTCCCCCTCCCCTTCTCAACTCTCCTCCCTCACTCCCATCCTTCACTCCCCTCCCCACTCCCCTCCCCCACAACCCTCACCCACTCTGCTCACCCCTCCCCCACTCCTCACTCTCCACTCCCCTCCCCCACTCGCCTATCTGCCTCGCCCACACCGTCTCCCCCACTTCCCTCCACAACTACCCCGCCCTCTCTCCCCTCCCCACTCCACTCCCCACCACCCACCCCCACTCCTCTCCCACAATCCGCTCACCCCTACCCCACTCCTCCCTCCACACTCCCCTCCCGCACTCCACACTCCCCTCCCCCACTCCCCACCCCCACTCCCCACTCCTCACTCTCCATTCCCCTCAACTCCCCTCCACTCCCCCACACCCAACTACCCTCCCCACTACCCTCCCTAACTCCTCTCCCCCACACCTCTCCCCCACTCCCCTCCCCCACTCCCCCTCCCCGACTCAGCTCGGCCCCTCTATCACTCCCCTCCCACACACCCCACCACCTCCCCACTCCCCCACTCCCCACTTGCTACCCCCACTCCCCACTCACCTCCCGCAAACCCCACTCCCCACTCCGGACTCCACTCCCACTCCCCCTCCCCCACTCCCCACTTCGCTCTCTCCACTCCGCACCCCACATCCGCACACCCCTCCCCCACACCCCACTCCCACTCCTCACTCCTCACTCCACTGCCCACTCCCCGACTCCTCACTCCCCTGTCCCCCACTCACCTCTCCCCCACTCCCCACTCCTCACTCATCTCTCCACTCCCCACTCCTCACTCCCCTCCCCCACTCCCCTCCCCCACTGACCACTCTTCTCCCCAACTACCCACTCCCCAATCCCCTCCCCCACTCCTCACTCCCCTCCCCCACTGCTCACTCCAATTCCATAAACCCCACTCCCCTGCCACCAAACCCACTCCCCTCACTCACTCCCCACTCCCCTCACACTCTCCCGACTCCCCTCCCCCACTCCCCACTCCCCACTCCCCACCCCACACTCGACTCCTCACTCCCCGCTCCACTCCCCCACTCCCCACTACCCAATTCTCACTCCACTCCCCCACTCCCCACTTCTCACTCCCCACTCAATTCCACATTCCCCCACTCCCCTCCCCACTCCCCCACTCCCCACACTCCCACTCCCCACTACTCCCTCCCCACACCACTCCGCACTCCCCGACTCGTCACTCCCCACTCCCGCACTCACCTCTCCCCCACTCCTCACTCACCAAACCACTCCACACTCCTCACTCCCCTCCCCCAGTCCCCACCCCCACTTAGCACACCCCTCCCGAACTACCCACTCCCCAATCCCCTCCCCCACTCCTCACTCCCATCCCCCACTCCGTACTCCAATCCCATAAATGCCACTCCCCTCCCACCAACCCCACTCCCCTCACCCACTCCTCACTCCCCTCACCCACTCCCCACTACCCTCCCCCACTCCCCTCCCCCACTCCCCTCCCCCACTCACAACTCCCCTCCCCAACTACCCATTCCCCAATCCCCTCCCCCACTCCTCTCTCCCCTCCCCCACTCCTCACTCCAATCCCATAAACACCACTCCCCTCCCACCAACCCCACTTCCCTCACCCACTCCCCACTCCCCTCACCCACTCCCCTCCCCTACTCCCCTCCCCCACCCCCCACTCCTAACGCCCCACTCAACTCGCCCATTCCCCACTACCCACTTCTCTCTCCACTCCCCCACTCCCCACTTCTCACTCCCCACTCAACTCCACACACCCCACTCCCCTCCCCCACTCCCCTCCCCCACTCCTCACTCTCCCACTCCCCACTCCTCCCTCCCCACTCCACTCCCCACTTCCCGACTCCTCACTCCACCCTCTCCTCTCCCCCACTCCCCAATCCTCACTCACCACTCCACTCCCCACTCCTCACTCCCCTCCCCACTCCCCTTCCCCACTCACAACTTCCCTCCCCAACTACCCACTCCCCAATCCACTCCCCCACTCCTCACTCCCCTTCCCCACTCCTCACTCCAATCCCATAAACCGCACTACCCTCCCACCAACCACACTCCCCTCACCCACTCCCCACTCCCCTCACCCACTCCCCACTCCCCTCCCCCACTCCCCACTCCTCACTCCCCACTCCACTCCCCCACTACCCACTACCCACTTCTCACTCCACTCCCCCGCTCCCCACTTCTCACTCACCACTCAACTCCCCACTCCCGACTCCACTCCCCACTAACCCACTTCTCTCTCCACTCCCCCACTCCCCACTTCTCACTCCCCACTCAACTCCACACTCCCCCACTCCCCTCCGCCACTCCCCTCCCCCACTCCCCACTCTCCCACTCCCCACTCCTCACTCCCCACTCTACGCCCCACTCCCCGACTCCTCACTGCACCCTCACCTCTCCCCCACTCCCCAATCCTCACTCACCACTCCACTCCCCACTCCTCACTCCCCTCCCCACTCCCCTCCCCCACTCACAACTTCCCTCCCCATCTACCCAATCCCCACTCCCCTCCCCCACTCCCCACTCCTCACTCCCCACTCCACTCCCCCACTACCCACTACCCACTTCTCACTCCACTCCCCCACTCCCCACTTCTCACTCCCCACTCAACTCCCCACTCCCTACTCCACTCCTCACTCACCCACTGTCCACTACTCACTTTCCACTCGACTGCTCACTCTCCACACCACTCACCCACACCCCTCTCAACCATCCCTTCCCCAGCCCCACTCCCCACTCCACACTTCAGTCCCCACTCCCCCACTCCCACCTCATCACTCCCCAATACACTACCCACTACCCCACTGCCCACCCCTCACTCCCAACTCCACACCCAACTCCAAACTCCCCTCCCAACTCCTCATTCACGTTACCCACTCATCACTCCCTCCCCCACTCCCCACTGCACTATCCCCTCCCCGACTTCTCACTCCCCTCACCCAAAACACACCTCCCATCACGCAAACCCCACTCCCCTCCCCCACTCCCGTCCCCCACCCCTCCCCCACTCCCCGCAACACTCCTCCACACCCCACTCCTCACTCCACACTCCACTCCCCCACTCCCCACTCCCCACTTTCCTCCCCCAGTCCTCACTCCATTCCCCCATCCCCACTCTCCACTCCCGACTGAATTCCCCCACTCCCCTATCCCACTATACACTCCCGTCCCCCTCTCCCCTCTCCCACTCTCCACTCCTGTCCCCATTCCCCACTCCCCACTCCCCACTCCTCTCCCCCACTCCCCTCCCCAACTTCCCTCCCCCACTCCCCTTGCCCTCCTTCCATCTCCCCACAACCACACCCACACCCAATCCTTTCCTCACTCTCGAACCTGCGCTCCCAATCCACCTCCTCACTCCCCCACCCCCACTCCTCATCCTCGCTCCCCTCCCGCAATCTCCACGCGCCTCCCCCACTTCCCCACCCCCACTCCCCCTCCTCACTCCACTCCCCCACTCCCCACTCACTTCCCCCACTCCCATCCCCCACTCCCCTCCCCCACTCCCCTCCCCCACTCCCCCACTCCCCTACCCCTCTCCCCACTCTCCCACTCCCCACTCCACTCCACCGTCCTCACTCCCATCCCCCACTCCTCTCCCCCTCTAAGCACTCCCCCCACTCCCCACTCCTCGCTCACCACTCCCCCACTCACCTCTCCCGCACTCCCCACTCCTCGCTTACCACTCCACTCCCCAATCCCCACTACCCTCCCCCACTCCCCTCCCCCACTCACAATTCCCCTCCCCAACTACCCACTCCCCAATCCCCTCCCACACTCCTCTCTCCCCTCCCCCACTCCACACTCCAATCCCATAAACCCCACTCCCCTCCCACCAACCCCACTTCCCTCACCCACTCCCCACTCCCCTCACCCACTCCCCACTCCCCACCTCCACTCCCCTCCCCCACACCCCACTCCTAACGCCCCACTCAACTCGCCCACTCCCCACTACCCACTTCTCTCTCCACTCACCCACTCCCCACTTCTCACTCCCCACTCAACTCCACACACCCCACTCCCCTCCCCCACTCCCCTCTCCCACTCCCCACTCTCCCACTCCCCACTCCTCCCTCCCCACTCCACTCCCCACTTCCCGACTCCTCACTCCACCCTCACCTCTCCCCCACTCCCCAATCCTCACTCACCACTCCACTCCCCGCCCCTCACTCCCCTCCCCACTCCCCTTCCCCACTCACAACTTCCTTCCCCAACTACCCACTCCCCAATCCACTCCCCCACTCCTCACTCCCCTCCCCCACTCCTCAGTCCAATCCCTTAAACCGCACTCCCCTCCCACCAACCCCACTCCCCTCACCCACTCCCCTATCCCCTCACCCACTCCCCACTCCCCTCCCCCACTCCCCACTCCTCACTCCCCACTCCACTCCCCCACTCCCCACTAACCCACTTCTCTCTCCACTCCACACTCACCCACTCCCCTCCGCCACTCCCCTGCCCCACTCCCCACTCTCCCACTCCCCACTCCTCACTCCCCACTCCTCACTCCCCTCCCCACTCCCCTCCCCCACTCACAACTTCCCTCCCCATTTACCCACTCCCCAATCCCCTCCCCACTCCTCACTCCCCTCCCCCACTCCTCACTCCAATCCCATAAACCGCACTCCCCTCCCACCAACCCAACTCCCCTCACCCACTCCCCACTCCCCTTACCCACTCCCCACTCCCCTCCCCCACTCCCCACTCCTCACTCCCCGCTCCACTCCCCCACTACCCACTACCCACTTTTCACTCCACTCCCCCGCTCCCCACTTCTCACTCCCCACTCAACTCCCCACTCCCCACTCCACTCCGTCCTCACCCACTGCCCACTACTCACTTTCCACTCTACTCCTCACTCTCCACACCACTCATCCACACCCCTCTCAACCATCCCTTCCCCAGCCCCACTCCCCACTCCTCACTCCAGTCCCCACTCCCCCACTCCCCACTCATCACTCCCCACAACACTCCCCACTACCCCACTGCCCACTCCTCACTCCCAACTCCACTCCCAACTCCAAGCTCCCCTCCCAACTCCTCATTCACGTTACCCACTCATCACTCCCTCCCCCACTCCCCACTGCACAAACCCCTCCCCGACTCCTCACTCCCCTCCCCCAAAACACACACCCATCACGCAAACCCCACTCCCCTCCCCCACTCCCGTCCCCCACCCCTCCCCCACTCCCCACTCCCCACTTCCCTCCCCCAGTCCTCACTCCACTCCCCCATCCCCACTCTCCACTCCCGACTGAATTCCCCCGCTCCCCACTCCCCTATCCCACTCTACACTCCCGTCCCCCACTCCCCTCTCCCACTCTCCACTCCTGTCCCCATTCCCCTCTCCCCACTCCCCACTCCTCTCCCCCACTCCCCTCCCCCACTTCCCTCCCCCACTCCCCTTGCCCTCCTTCCATCTCCCCACAACTACACCCACACCCAATCCTTTCCTCACTCTCGCACCTGCGCTCCCAATTCACCTCCTCACTCCCCCACCCCCACTCCTCCTCCTCGCTCCCCTCCCGCAATCTCCACGCCCCTCCCCCACTTCCCCACCCCCACACCCCCTCCTCACTCCACTCCCCCACTCCCCACTCACTTCCCCCACTCCCTTCCCCTACTCCCCTCCCCCTCTCCCCTCCTCTCCCCTCCCCCACTCCCCTCCCCCACTCCCCTGCCGCTCTCCCCTCCTCTCCATCCCCCACTCCCCCACTCCTCACCCCAACTCCCCTGCGACGCAAGTCTGGATTGAATTGGCTCTTTCCTGGTGTGTGAGTTGGACTCAGTACCACTCCAGCTGGTATTAATAGTGGTTCGGGTAGAATTGGCTCATTCCTGGTGTGTGAGTGGGGTTCAGTACAACTCCAGCTGGTATTAATAATAGACCTGGATTGAATTGGCTCTTCCCTGGTGTGTGAGTGGGACTCAGTACCAGTCCAGCTGGTACTCATAGAGACCTGGATTGAATTGCCTCTTTGCTGGTGTGTGATAGGGACGCAGTACCACACCAGCTTGTACTCATAGAGGTCTGGATTGATTTGGCTCTTTCCTGGTGTGTGAGTGGGACTCAGTACCACTCCAGCTGGTATTAATAGTGGTTTGGGTAGAATTGACTCTTTCCTGGTGTGTGAGTGGGACTCAGTACCACTCCAGCTGGTAATAATAGAAATTTGCTTTCAATTGGCACTTTCCTGGTGTGTGAGTGGGACTCAGTGCCACTCCAGCTGGTATTAATAGAGGTCTGGTTTGAATTGGCTCTTTCCTGGTGTGTGAATTGGATTCAGTACCACTCCAGGTGGTATTAATAGTGGTCTGGTTTGAATTGGCTCTTTCCTGGTGTGTGAGTGGGGCTCAGTACCATTCCAGCTGCTATTAATAGAGGTCTGGATTGAATTGGCTCTTTCCTGGTGTCTGAGTGGGGCTGCGTACCATTCCAGCTGGTATTACTAGTGGTCTGGTTTGAATTGGCTCTTTCCTGGTGTGTGAGTTGGATTCAGTACCACTCCAGCTGGTATTAATAGTGGTCTGGGTAGAATTGGCTCATTCCTGGTGTGTGAGTGGGGTTCAGTACCACTCCAGCTGGTATTAATAGAGGTCTGGATTGAATCGGCTCTTTCCTGGTGTGTGAGTGGGGCTCAGTACCATTCCAGCTGGTATTAATAGTGGTCTGGTTTGAATTGGCTCTTTCTTGGTGTGTGAGTTGGATTCAGTACCACTCCAGCTGGTATTAATAGTGGTCTGAGTAGAATTGGCTCATTCCTGGTGTGTGAGTGGGACTCAGTACATCTCCAGCAGCTATTAATAGAGGCCTGGATTGAGTTAGCCACTTCCTGGTGTGTGAGCGGGGCTTAGTGCCACTCCTGCCGGTATTAAAATAGGTCTGGATTGAATTGGCACACACTGGTGTGTGAGTGGGACTCAGTCCCACTCCAGCTGCTATTAATAGAGACCTGGATTGAATTGGGTCTTTCCCGGCGTTTGTGTAGGGCTAGGTACCACTCCTACAGGTATTAATAGAGGCCTGGAATGAACTTTCCCTTTCCTGCTGTGTGTGTGGGACTCAGTCGCAATACTGTTGGTATTATAGATGTCTGGATTGAATTGGCTCTTTCATGTTGTGTGAGTGGGGCTCAGTGCCACTCCAGCTGGTTATCATAGAGGTGTGGATTGAATTGGCTCTTTCCTGGTGTGTAACTGGGGCTCATTACCACTCCAGCTGGTATGAATAGAGGCCTGGTATCAATTGTCTCTTTCCTGGTGTCTGAGTGGGACTCAGTGCCACTCCAGCTGGTATAAATAGAAGCCTGGATTGAATTGCCTCTTTCCTTGCGTGTGAGTGGGACTCAGTACCACTCCAGCAATTAATAATAGAAATTTGGTTTCAATAGGCACTTTGCCGGTGTGCGAGTGGGGCTCAGTCCCACTCCAGTCGCTATAGATAGAGGCCTGGATCGAAATGTCTCTTCCCTGGTGTGTGAGTGTGGCTCAGTACCACTCCAGCTGGTATTAATAGAGGCCTGGTTTGAATTGACTCTTTCCTGGTGTGTGAGTGGGACTCAGGTCCACTCCAGCTGGTATTAATAGAGGTCTGGATTGAATTGACTCTTTCCTGGAGTGTGAGTGGGACTCAGTACCACTCCAGCTGGTATTAATAGAGGCCTGGATTGACTTGGCTCTTTCCTGATGTGTGAGTGGGACTCAGTACAAATCCAGCTGGTATTAATAGAGGCCTGGATAGACTTGGCTCTTTCCTGGTGTGTGAGTGGGACTCAGTACCACTCCAGCTGGTACTAATGGAGGCCTGGATTGACTTGGCTCTTTCCTGATGTGTGAGTGGGACTCAGTACCACTCCAGCTGGCATTAATCGAGGTCTGGATTGAATTGGCTCTTTCCAGGGAGTGAGGGGGGGCTCAGTACCACTCCAGCTTGTATTTAAAGAGGTCTGGATTGAATTGGCTCTTTTCTGGTGGGTGAGTGACACTCAGTACCACTCCAGCTGGTATAGTTAGAGGCCTGGTTTCAATTGTCTCTTTCCTGGTGTGTAAGTGGGACTCAGTACCCACACCAGCTGGTATTAATAAAGGACTGGATTAAATTGGCTCTGTTCTGCTGTCTGAGTGGGTCTCAGTGCCACTCCAGCTGGTTATAAGAGAGGTCTGGATTGAATTGGCTCTTTCCTGGTGTGTAAGTTGTGCTCAGTACCACTCCAGCTTTTATTTATAGAGGTGTGGATTGAATTGGCTCCTTCCTGGTGAGTGAGTGTGGCTCAGTACCACTCCAGCTGGTATTAATAGAAACCTGGATTGAATTGGCTCCTTCCTGGTGAGTGAGTGGGACACAGTACCACTTCAGCTGCTGTTAATAGATGTCTTGAATGAATTGGCTCTTTTCTGGTGTGTGAGTGGGGCTCAGTACAACTCCAGCTGGTATGAATAGAGGGCTGGATTGAATTGGCTCTTTCCTGGTGTTTGAGTGGGACTCAGTACCACTCCAGCTGGTATTAATAGAGGCCTGGTTTCAATTGTCTCTTTCCTGGTGTGTGAGTGGGACTCAGTTACACTTCAGCTGGTATTAATAGAGACCTGGATTGAATTGGCTCCGTCCTGGTGAGTGGGTGGGGCTCAGTACCACTTCAGCTGCTGTTAGTAGAGATCTGGAATGAATTGGCCCTTTCCTGGTGTGTGTGTGAGACTCAGTACAACTCCAGCTGGTATTAATAGAGGCCTGGATAGACTTGGCTCTTTCCTGGTGTGTGAGTGGGACTCAGTACCACTCCAGCTGGTACTAATGGAGGCCTGGATTGACTTGGCTCTTTCCTGATGTGTGAGTGGGACTCAGTACCACTCCAGCTGGCATTAATCGAGGTCTGGATTGAATTGGCTCTTTCCTGGGAGTGAGGGGGGCTCAGTACCACTCCAGCTTGTATTTAAAGAGGTCTGGGCTGAATTGGCTCCTTCCTGGTGAGTGAGTGGGGCTCATTACCACTCCAGCCTGTATTAATAGAGGCCTGGTTTCAATTGTCTCTTTTTTGGTGTGTAAGAGGGACTCAGTACCACTTCAGCTGGTATTAATAGAGATCTGGATTGAATTGCCTCTTTCCTGGTGTGTGAGTGGGACTCAGTTCCACTTCAGCTGGTATAAATAGAGACCTGGATTGAATTGCCTCTTTCCTGGTGTGTGAGTGGGACTCAGTACCACTCCAGCTGGTATTAATGGAAACCTGGATTGAATTGGCTCCGTCCTGGTGAGTGAGTGGGGCTCAGTCCCACTTCAGCTGCTGTTAGTAGAGATCTGGAATGAATTGGCTCTTTCCTGGTGTGTGTGTGAGACTCAGTACAACTCCAGCTGGTATTAATGGAGGCCTGGATAGACTTGGCTCCTTCCTGGTGTGTGAGTGGGACTCATTACCACTCCAGCTGGTACTAATGGAGGCCTGGATTGACTTGGCTCTTTCCTGATGTGTGAATGGGACTCAGTGCCACTCCAGCAGGCATTAATCGAGGTCTGGATTGAGTTGGCTCTTTCCTGGGAGTGAGGGGGGCTCAGTAACACTCCAGCTGCTATTAATGGAGGTCTGGTTGGAATTTACCTTTCCTGGTGTGTGAGTGGGACTCAGTACCACTCCAGCTTGTATTTAAAGAGGTCTGGATTGAATTGGCTCTTTCCTGGTGGGTGAGTGAGACTCAGTACCACTCCAGCTGGTATAGTTAGAGGCCTGGTTTCAATTGTCTCTTTCCTGGTGTGTAAGTGGGACTCAGTACCACTCCAGCTGGTATTAATAGAGGCCTGGTTTCAATTGTCTCTTTCCTGGTGTGTAAGTGGGACTCAGTACCACACCAGCTGGTATTAATAAAGGTCTGGATTGAATTGGCTCTGTTCTGGTGTCTGAGTGGGGCTCAGTACCACTCCAGCTGGTATTTATAGAGGTGTGGATTGATATTTCTCCTTCATGGTGTGTGAGTGGGACTCAGTACCACTCCAGCTGGTATTAAAATAGACCTGGATTTAATTGCCTCTTTCCTGGTGTGTGAGTGGGTCTCGGTAACACTCCAGCTGGAATTTATCGAGGTCTGGATTGAATTGCCTCTTTCCAGGTGTGTGACTGGGACTCAGTACCACTCCAGCTGGTATAAATAGAAGCCTGGATTGAATTGCCTCTTTCCTGGTGTGTGCGTGGGACACAGTACCACTTCAGCTGGTATTAATGGTGATCTGGATTGAATTGACTCCTTCCAGGTGAGTGAGTGTGGCTCAGTACCACTCCAGCTGGTATTAATAGTAACCTGGATTGAATTGGCTCCTTCCTGGTGAGTGAGTGGGGCTCAGTACCACTTCAGCTGCTGTTAATAGAGGTCTGGAATGAATTGGCTCTTTCCTGGTGTTTGAGTGGGACTCAGTACCACTCCAGCTGGTATGAATAGAGGGCTGGATTGAATTGGCTCTCTCCTGGAGTGTGAGTGGGACTCAGTACCACTCCAGCTGGTATGAATAGAGGGCTGGATTGAATTGGCTCTCTCCTGGAGTGTGAGTGGGGCTCAGTACCACTCCAGCTGTTATTAATAGAGACCTGGATTGAATTGGCTCCTTCTGGTGAGTGAGTGGGGCTCAGTGCCACGCTTGCCGGGTATTCAAAGAGGCCTGAATTGAATTGTATCTTTCCTGGTGTGTGAGTGGGACACAGAACCACTCCAGCTGGTTTTAAAAGAGGTCTGGATTGAATTGGCACACACTGGTGTGTGAATGGGACTCAGTCCCACTCCAGCTGGTATTAACAGAGCTCTGGATTGAATTGGCTCTTTCCTGCTTTGTGAGTGGGACTCAGTTCCACTCCAGCTGGTATTAATAGAGCTCTGGATTGAATTGGCTCTTTCCTGGTGTGTGAGTGGGACTCAGTACCACTCCAGCTGGTATTAATATAGACCTGGATTTAATTGCCTCTTTCCTGGTGTGTGAGTGGGTCACGGTAACACTCCAGCTGGTATTTATCGAGGTCTGGATTGAATTGCCTCTTTCCAGGTGTGTGTGTGGGACTCAGTATCACTCCAGCTGGCATTAAGCGAGGTCTGGATAGAATTGGCTCTTTCCTGGGAGTGAGGGGGGCTCAGTAACACTCCAGCTGCTATTAATGGAGGTCTGGTTGGAATTTTCTCTTTCCTGGTGTGTGAGTGGGACTCAGTACCACTCCAGCTTGTATTTGAAGAGGTCTGGATTGAATTGGCTCTTTTCTGGTGGGTGAGTGAGACTCAGTACCACTCCAGCTGGTATAGTTAGAGGCCTGGTTTCAATTGTCTCTTTCCTGGTGTGTAAGTGGGACTCAGTACCACTCCAGCTGATATTAATAGAGGCCTGGTTTCAATCGTCTCTTTCCTGGTGTGTAAGTGGGACTCAGTACCACACCAGCTGGTATTAATATAGGACTGGATTAAATTGGCTCTGTTCTGCTGTCTGAGTGGGTCTCAGTGCCACTCCAGCTGGTTATCATAGAGGTCTGGATTGAATTGGCTCTTTCCTGGTGTGTAAGTGGGGCTCAGTACCACTCCAGCTGGTATTAATATAGACCTGGATAAAATTGCCTCTTTCCTGGTGTGTGAGTGGGACACAGTACCACTTCAGCTGGTATTAACAGAGATGTGGATTGAATTGGCTCCTTCCTGGTGAGTGAGTGTGGCTCAGTACCACTCCAGCTGGTATTAATAGAAACCTGGATTGAATAGGCTCCTTCCTGGTGAGTGAGTGGGGCTCAGTACCACTTCAGCTGCTGTTAATAGAGGTCTGGAATGAATTGGCTCTTTACTGGTGTGTGAGTGGGGCTCAGTACCACTCCAGCTGGTATGACTAGAGGCCTGGATTGAATTGGCTCTTTCCTGGTGTGTGGGTGGGACTCAGTACCACTCCAGCTGCTATTAATCGAGGTCTGGTAGAGTTGGCTCTTTCCTGGGAGTGAGTGGGGCTCAGTACCACTCCAGCTGCTATTAATGGAGTTCTGGTTGGAATGTGCTCTTTCCTGGTGGGTGCGTGAGACTCAGTACCACTCCAGCTGGTATTAATGGTAACCTGGATTGAATTGGCTCCTTCCTGGTGAGTGGGTGGGGCTCAGTACCACTTCAGCTGCTGTTAATAGAGATCTGGAATGAATTGGCTCTTTCCTGGTGTGTGTGTGGGACTCAGTACAACTCCAGCTGGTATTAATAGAGGACTGGATAGACTTGGCTCTTTCCTGGTGTGTGAGTGGGACTCAGTACCACTCCAGCTTGTATTTAAAGAGGTGTGGATTGAATTGGCACTTTCCTGAATGTGTGTGTGAGACTCAGTACCACTCCAGCTGGTATAGATAGAGGCCTGTTTTCAATTGTCTCTTTCATGGTGTGTAAGTGGGACTCAGTACCACACCAGCTGGTATTAATAAAGGTCTGGATTTAATTGGCTCTGTTCTGGTGTCTGAGTGGGGCTCAGTACCACTCCAGCTGGTATTTATAGAGGTGTGGATTGATATTTCTCTTTCCTGGTGTGTGAGTGGTACTCAGTACCACTCCAGCTGGTATTAATATAGACCTGGATTGAATTGCCTCTTTCCAGATGTGTGACTGGGACTCAGTACCACTCCAGCTGGTATAAATAGAAGCCTGGATTGAATTGCCTCTTTCCTGGTGTGTGAATGGGACACAGTACCACTTCAGCTGGTATTAATAGAGATCTGGATTGAATTGGCTCCTTCCTGGTGAGTGAGTGTGGCTCAGTACCACTCCAGCTGGTATTAATAGAAACCTGGATTGAATTGGCTCCTTCCTGGTGAGTGAGTGGGGCTCAGTACCACTTCAGCTGCTGTTAATAGATCTGGAATGAATAGGCTCTTTTCTGGTGTGTGGGTGGGACTCAGTACCACTTCAGCTGGTATTAATAGAGATCTGGATTGAATTGGCTCCGTCCTGGTGAGTGTGTGGGGCTCAGTACCACTTCAGCTGCTGTTAATAGAGGTCTGGAATAAATTGGCTCTTTCCTGGTGTGTGAGTGGGACTCAGTACAAATCCAGCTAGTATTAATAGAGGCCTGGATAGACTTGGCTCTTTCCTGATGTGTGAATGGGACTCAGTGCCACTCCAGCTGGCATTAATCGAGGTCTGGATTGAATTGCCTCTTTCCTGGGAGTGAGGGGGGCTCAGTAACACTCCAGCTGGTATTAATGGAGGTCTGGTTGGAATGTTCTCTTTCCTGGTGGGTGAGTGAGACACAGTACCACTCCAGCTGGTATTAATAGAGGCCTGGTTTCAATTGTCTCTTTCCTGGTGTGGAAGTGGGACTCAGTACCACACCAGCTGGTATTAATAAAGGTCTGGATTTAATTGGCTCTGTTCTGGTGTCTGAGTGGGGCTCAGTACCACTCCAGCTGGTATTTATAGAGGTGTGGATTGATATTTCTCTTTCCTGGTGTGTGAGTGGGACTCAGTACCACTCCAGCTGGTATTAATATAGACCTGGATTTAATTGCCTCTTTCCTGGTGTGTGAGTGGGTCTCGGTAACACTCCAGCTGGTATTTATCGAGGTCTGGATTGAATTGCCTCTTTCCAGGTGTGTGAGTGGGACTCAGTACCACTCCAGCTGGCATTAATCGAGGTCTGGATTGAATTGGCTCTTTCCTGGGAGTGAGGGGGGCTCAGTAACACTCCAGCTGCTATTAATGGAGGTCTGGTTGGAATGTACTCTTTCCTGGTGTGTGAGTGGGACTCAGTACCACTCCAGCTTGTATTTAAAGAGGTCTGGATTGAATTGGCTCTTTTCTGGTGAGTGAGTGACACTCAGTACCACTCCAGCTGGTATAGTTAGAGGCCTGGTTTCAATTGTCTCTTTCCTGGTGTGTAAGTGGGACTCAGTACCACTCCAGCTGGTATTAATAGAGGCCTGGTTTCAATTGTCTCTTTCCTGGTGTGTAAGTGGGGCTCAGTACCACTCCAGCTGGTATTTATAGAGGTGTGGATTGATATTTCCCTTTCCTGGTGTGTGAGTGGGACTCAGTACCACTCCAGCTGATATTAATATAGACCTGGATTGAATTGCCTCGTTCCTGGTGTGCGAGTGGGTCACAGTACCACTTCAGCTGGTATTAATAGAGATCTGGATTGAATTGGCTCCTTCCTGGTGAGTGAGTGTGGCTCAGTACCACTCCAGCTGGTATTAATAGAAACCTGGATTGAATTGGCTCCTTCCTGGTGAGTGAGTGGGGCTCAGTACCACTTCAGCTGCTGTTAATAGATGTCTGGAATGAATTGGCTCTTTACTGGTGTGTGAGTGGGGCTCAGTACCACTCCAGCTGGTATGACTAGAGGCCTGGATTGAATTGGCTCTTTCCTGGTGTTTGGGTGGGACTCAGTACAACTCCAGCTGGTATGAATAGAAGGCTGGATTGAATTGGCTCTCTCCTGGAGTGTGAGTGGGGCTCAGTACCACTCCAGCTGTTATTAATAGAGACCTGGTTTCAATTGTCTCTTTTTTGTGTGTAAGAGGGACTCAGTGCCACTCCAGCTGGTATTAATAGAGATCTGGATTGAATTGGCTCCTTCCTGGTGAGTGAGTGTGGCTCAGTACCACTCCAGCTGGTATTAATGGAAACCTGGATTGAATTGGCTCCTTCCTGGTGAGTGGGTGGGGCTCAGTACCACTTCAGCTGCTGTTAATAGAGATCTGGAATGAATTGGCTCTTTGCTGGTGTGTGTGTGGGACTCAGAACAACTCCAGCTGGTATTAATAGAGGCCTGGATAGACTTGGCTCTTTCCTGGTGTGTGAGTGTTACTCAGTACCACTCCAGCTGGTACTCATGGAGGCCTGGATTGACTTGGCTCTTTCCTGATGTGTGAATGGGACTCAGTGCCACTCCAGCTGGCATTAATCGAGGTCTGGATTGAATTGGCTCTTTCCTGGGAGTGAGGGGGGCTCAGTAACACTCCAGCTGCTATTAATGGAGGTCTGGTTGGAATTTTCTCTTTCCTGGTGTGTGAGTGGGACTCAGTACCACTCCAGCTTGTATTTAAAGAGGCCTGGATAGACTTGGCTCTTTCCTGGTGTGTGAGTGGGACTCAGTGCCACTCCAGCTGGTATAGTTAGAGGCCTGGTTTCAATTGTCTCTTTCCTGTTGTGTAAGTGGGACTCAGTACCACTCCAGCTGGTATTAATAGAGGCCTGGTTTCAATTGTCTCTTTCCTGGTGTGTAAGTGGGACTCAGTACCACACCAGCTGGTATTAATAAAGGTCTGGATTTAATTGGCTCTGTTCTGGTTTCTGAGTGGGGCTCAGTACCACTCCAGCTGGTATTTATAGAGTTGTGGATTGATATTTCTCTTTCCTGGTGTGTGAGTGGGACTCAGTACCACTCCAGCTGGTATTAATATAGACCTGGATTTAATTTCCTCTTTCCTGGTGTGTGAGTGGGTCTCGGTAACACTCCAGCTGGTATTTATCGAGGTGTGGTTGATATTTCTCTTTCCTGGTGTGTGAGTGGGACTCAGTACCACTCCAGCTGGTTTTAATAGAGGTCTGGATTGAATTGCCTCTTTCCTGGTGTGTGAGTGGTACTCAGGTCCACTCCAGCTGGTATTAATAGAGGTCTGGATTGAATTGACACTTTTCCTGGTGTGTGTGTGGGACTCAGTTCCACTCCAGCTGGTGTTGACAGAGGTCTGGATTGAATTGACTCTTTCCTGGTGTGTGTGTTTGGGACTCAGTTTCACTCCAGCTGGTATTAATAGAGGCCTGGATTGAATTGGCTCTTTCGTGGTGTGTGTGTGAGACTCAGGTCCACTCCAGCTGGTATGAATAGAGGTCTGGATTGTATTGACTTTTTCCTGGTGTGTGAGTGGGACTCAGTACCACTCCAGCTGGTATTAATAGAGGCGTGGATTGAATTGGCTATTTCCTGGTGTGTGAGTGGATCTCGGTAACACTCCAGCTGGTATTTATCGAGGTGTGGTTGATATTTCTCTTTCCTTTTGTGTGAGTGGGACTCAGTACCACTCCAGCTGGTTTTAATAGAGGTCTGGATTGAATTGCCTCTTTCCTGGTGTGTGAGTGGTACTCAGTACCCCTCCAGCTGGTATTAATAGAGGTCTGGATTGATTTGGCTCCTTCCTGGTGTTTGAGTGGGACTCAGTACCATTCCAGCTGGTATTAATAGAGGTCTGGATTGATTTGGCTCTTTCCTGGTGTTTGAGTGGGACTCAGTACCACTCCAGCTTGTATTCATAGAGGTCTGGATTGAATTGCCTCTTAGCTGGTGTGTGATTTGGACTCTTACCACTCCAGCTGGTTTTAATATAGACCTGGATTGATTTGGCTCTTTCCTGGTGTTTGAGTGGGACTCAGTACCATTCCAGCTGGTATTAATAAGAGGTCTGGATTGAATTGGCTGCTTCCAGGTGAGTGAGTGGGGCTCAGTCTCACTCCAGCTGGTATTAATGGATTTCTGGAATGAATTGGCTCTTTCCTAGTGTGGGAGTGGGGCTGATTCCCACTCCAGCTGGTATTAAGAGGTCTGGTTTGAATTGCCTCTTTCCAGGTGTGTGATTTGGACTCAGTACCACTCCAGCTGGGAATAATGGAACTTGGTTTCAATTGGCACTTTCCTGGTCGGTGAGTGGGGTTCAGTACCACTCCAGCTGGTATGAATAGAAACCTGGATTGAAGTGGCTCCTTCCTGGTGAGTCAGTGGGGCTCCGTACCACTCCAGCTGGTATTACAAGAGCATTGGATTGAATTGGCTCCTTCCTGGTGAGTGAGTGGGGCTCAGTACCACTCCAGCTGGTATTAATAGAAACCTGGATTGAATTGGCTCCTTCCTGGTGAGTGAGTGGGTCTCAGTACCACTTCAGCTGCTGTTAATAGAAGTTCGGAATGAATTGGCTCTTTCCTGGAGTTTCAGTGAGACTCAGTACCACTCCGGCTGATATTAATAGAGACCTGGATTGAATTGACTCTTCCCTGGCGTGTGATTGGGACTCAGTACCACTCCAGCTGGTAATAATAGAAATTTGGTTTCAATTGGCACTTTCCTGGTGTGTGAGTTGGGCTGAGTCCCACTCCAGCTGGTATTCATGGAGTTCTGGATTGAATTGACTCTTTCCTGGTGTGTGAGTGGGACTCAGTACCACTCTAGCTGGTATTAAAAGAGCATTGGATTGAATTGGCTCCTTCCTGGTGTGTGAGTGGGACTCAGTACCACTTCAGCTGCTGTTAATAGAGGTCTGGAATGAATTGGCTCGTTCCTGGTGTTTCAATGAGACTCAGTACCACTCCAGCTGATATTAATAGTGACCTGGATTGAATTGCCTCTTTCCTGGCGTGTGATTGGGACTCAGTACCACTCCAGCTGGTAATAATAGAAATTTGGTTTAAATTGGCATTTTCCTGATGTGTGCGTGGGTCTCAGTCCCACTCCATTCGCTATAGATAGAGGCCTGGATCGAAATGGCTCTACCCTGGTGTGTGAGTCCGGCTCGGTACCACTCCAGCTGGTATTAATAGAGGCCTGGTTTGACTGACTCTTTCCTGGTGTGTGAGTGGGACTCATGTCCACTCCAGCTGGTATTAATAGAGGTCTGGATTGAATTGACTCTTTTCCTGGTGTGTGTGTGGGACTCAGTTCCACTCCAGCTGGTGTTGACAGAGGTCTGGATTGAATTGACTCTTTCCTGGTGTGTGTGTTTGGGACTCAGTTTCACTCCAGCTGGTATTAATAGAGGCCTGGATTGAATTGGCTCTTTCGTAGTGTGTGTGTGAGACTCAGGTCCACTCCAGCTGGTATGAATAGAGGTCTGGATTGTATTGACTTTTTCCTGGTGTGTGAGTGGGACTCAGTACCACTCCAGCTGGTATTAATAGAGGCGTGGATTGAATTGGCTATTTCCTGGTGTGTGAGTGGGTCTCGGTAACACTCCAGCTGGTATTTATCGAGGTGTGGTTGATATTTCTCTTTCCTGGTGTGAGAGTGGGACTCAGTACCACTCCAGCTGGTTTTAATAGAGGTCTGGATTGAATTGCCTCTTTCCTGGTGTGTGAGTGGTACTCAGTACCACTCCAGCTGGTATTAATAGAGGTCTGGATTGATTTGGCTCCTTCCTGGTGTTTGAGTGGGACTCAGTACCATTCCAGCTGGTATTCATAAAGACCTGGATTGAATTGCCTCTTAGCTGGTGTGTGATGTGGACTCATTACCACTCCAGCTGGTTTTAATATAGACCTGGATTGAATTGGCTCTTTCCTGGTGAGTGAGTGGGGCTCAGTACCACTCCAGCTGGTATTCATAATGACCTGGATTGAATTGCCTCTTAGCTGGTGTGTGACGGGGTCTCAGTACCACTCCAGCTGGTATGAATAGAAACCTGGATTGAAGAGGCTCCTTCCTGGTGAGTCGGTGGGGCTCAGTACCACTTCAGTTGCTGTTAATAGAGGTCTGGAATGAATTGACTCTTTCCTGGTGTGTGAGTGGGGCTCAGTAGCACTCCAGCTGGTATTACAAGTGCATTGGATTGAATTGGCACCTTCCTGCTGTGTGAGTGGGACTCAGTACCACTTCAGCTGCTGTTAATAGAGGTCTGGAATGAATTGGCTCTTTCCTGGTGTTTCAGTGAGACTCAATACCACTCCAGCTGATATTAATAGAGACCTGGATTGAATTGCCTCTTTCCTGGCGTGTGATTGCGACTCAGTACTACTCCAGCTGGTAATAATAGAAATTTGGTTTCAATTGGCACTTTCCTGGTGTGTGAGTGGGTCTCAGTCCCACTCCATTCGCTATAGATAGAGGCCTGGATCGAAATGGCTCTTCCCTGGTGTGTGAATCCGGCTCAGTACCACTCCAGCTGGTATTAATAGAGGCCTGGTTTGAATTGACTCTTTCCTGGTGTGTGAGTGGGACTCAGGTCCACTCCAGCTGGTATTAATAGAGGTCTGGATTGAATTGACTCTTTCCTGGTGTGTGAGTGGGACTCAGTACAACTCCAGCTGGTATTAATAGAGGCCTGGATTGACTTGGCTCTTTCCTGGTGCGTGACGGGGTCTCAGTACCACTCCAGCTGGTATTAAGAGGTCTGGTTTCAATTGGCACTTTCCTGGTGTGTGAGTGGGGCTCAGTACCACTCCAACTGGTATGAATAGAAACCTGCATTGAAGTGGCTCCTTCCTGGTGAGTCAGTGGGGCTCAGTACCACTCCAGCTGGTATTGCAAGAGCATTGGATTGAATTGGCTCCTTCCTGGTGAGTGAGTGGGGCTCAGTACCACTCCAGCTGGTAATAATAGAAATTTGGTTTCAATTGGCATTTTCCTGGTGTGTGAGTGGGTCTCAGTCCCACTCCATTCGCTATAGATAGTGGCCTGGATCGAAATGGCTCTTCCCAGGTGTGTGAGTCCGGCTCAGAACCACTCCAGCTGGTATTAATAGAGGCCTGGTTTGAATTTAATCTTTCCTGGTGTGTGAGTGGGACTCAGGTCCACTCCAGCTGGTATGAATAGAGGTCTGGATTGAATTGACTATTTCCTGATGTGTGTGTGGGACTCAGTTCCACTCCAGCGGATATTAATAGAGGTCTGGATTGATTTGACTCTTTCCTGGTTTGTGTGTGGGACTCAGTTCCACTCCAGCTGCTTTTAATAGAGGCCTGGTTTGAATTGACTATTTCCTGGTGTGTATGTGGGACTCAGTTCCATTCCAGCTGGTATTAATAGAGGTCTGGATTGACCTGGCTCTTTCCTGGTGCATGACGGGGTCTCAGTACTACTCCAGCTGCTTTTAATGGAGGTCTGGTTTGAATTGTCTCTTTCCTGAGTGTGAGAGTGGGGCTCAGGCCCTCTCCAGCTGCTTTTAATAGATGCCTGGTTTGAATTGACTCTTACCTGGTGTGCGAGTGGGACTCAGGTCCACTCCAGCTGGTATTAATAGAGGTCTGGATTGAATTGACTCTTTCCTGGTGTGTGAGTGGGACTCAGTACCACTCCAGCTGGTATTAAGAGGTCTGGTTTCAATTGGCACTTTCCTGGTGTGTGAGTGGGGCTCAGTACCACTCCAGCTGGTATGAATAGAAACCTGGATTGAAGTGGCTCCTTCCTGGTGAGTCAGTGGGGCTCAGTACCACTCCAGCTGGTATTACAAGAGCATTGGTTTGAATTGGCTCCTTCCTGGTGAGTGAGTGGGGCTCAGTACCACTTCAGCTTTTATTAATAGAAACCTGGATAGAATTGGCTCCTCCCTGGTGAGTGAGTGGGACTCAGTACCACTTCAGCTGCTATTAATAGAGGTCTGGAATGAATTGGCTCTTTTCTGGTGTTTCAGTGAGTCTCAGTACCACTCCAGCTGATATTAATAGAGACCTGGTTTGAATTGGCTCTTTCCTGGTGTGTGGGTGGGACTCAGTACCACTCCAGCTGGTTTTAATAGTGGCTTGGTTTGAATAGACTCTTACCTGGTGTGTGAGTGGGAATCAGGTCCACTCCAGCTGGTATTAGTAGTAGTCTGGATTGAATTGACTCTTACCTGGTGTTTGCGTGGGACTCAGTACCACTCCAGCTGGTATGAATAGAGGCCTGGATTGACATAGTTCTTTCCTGGTGCGTGACGGGGTCTCAGTACCACTCCAGCTGGAATTAATAGAGACCTGGATTGAATTGGCTCTTTCCTGGTGTGTGGGTGGGACTCAGTACCACTCCAGCTGGTATTAATAGAGACCTGGTTTGAATTGACTCTTCCCTGGTGTTTGAGTGGGACTCAGGTCCACTCCAGCTGGTATTAATAGAGGTCTGGATTGAATTGACTATTTCCTGATGTGTGTGTGGGACTCAGTTCCTCTCCAGCGGATATTAATAGAGGTCTGGATTGATTTGACTCTTTCCTGGTTTGTGTGTGGGACTCAGTTCCACTCCAGCTGCTTTTAATAGAGGCCTGGTTTGAATTGACTATTTCCTGGTGTGTATGTGGGACTCAGTTCCATTCCAGCTGGTATTAATAGAGGTCTGGATTGACCTGGCTCTTTCCTGGTGCATGACGGGGTCTCAGTACTACTCCAGCTGCTTTTAATGGAGGTCTGGTTTGAATTGTCTCTTTCCTGAGTGTGAGAGTGGGGCTCAGGCCCTCTCCAGCTGCTTTTAATAGATGCCTGGTTTGAATTGACTCTTACCTGGTGTGCGAGTGGGACTCAGGTCCACTCCAGCTGGTATTAATAGAGGTCTGGATTGAATTGACTCTTTCCTGGTGTGTGAGTGGGACTCAGTACCACTCCAGCTGGTATTAAGAGGTCTGGTTTCAATTGGCACTTTCCTGGTGTGTGAGTGGGGCTCAGTACCTCTCCAGCTGGTATGAATAGAAACCTGGATTGAAGTGGCTCCTTCCTGGTGAGTCAGTGGGGCTCAGTACCACTCCAGCTGGTATTACAAGAGCATTGGTTTGAATTGGCTCCTTCCTGGTGAGTGAGTGGGGCTCAGTACCACTCCAGCTTTTATTAATAGAAACCTGGATAGAATTGGCTCCTCCCTGGTGAGTGAGTGGGACTCAGTACCACTTCAGCTGCTATTAATAGAGGTCTGGAATGAATTGGCTCTTTTCTGGTGTTTCAGTGAGTCTCAGTACCACTCCAGCTGATATTAATAGAGACCTGGATTGAATTGGCTCTTTCCTGGTGTGTGGGTGGGACTCAGTACCACTCCAGCTGGTATTAATAGAGGCCTGGTTTGAATTGACTCTTACCTGGTGTGTGAGTGGGAATCAGGTCCACTCCAGCTGGTATTAGTAGTAGTCTGGATTGAATTGACTCTTACCTGGTGTTTGCGTGGGACTCAGTACCACTCCAGCTGGTATGAATAGAGGCCTGGATTGACATGGTTCTTTCCTGGTGCGTGACGGGGTCTCAGTACCACTCCAGCTGGAATTAATAGAGACCTGGATTGAATTGGCTCTTTCCTGGTGTGTGGGTGGGACTCAGTACCACTCCAGCTGGTATTAATAGAGGCCTGGTTTGAATTGACTCTTACCTGGTGTTTGAGTGGGACTCAGGTCCACTCCAGCTGGTATTAATAGAGGTCTGGATTGAATTGACTCTTTGCTGGTGTGTGACTGGGACTCAGTACCACTCCAGCTGGTATGAATAGAGGCCTGTATTGACTTGGCTCTTTCCTGGTGCGTGACGGGGGCTCAGTACCACTCCAGCTGGTATTAATAGAGACCTGAATTGAATTGGCTCTTTCCTGGTGTGTGTGTGGGACTCAGTACCTCTCCAGCTTTTATTAATAGAGGCCTGGATTGAATTGACTCTTCACTGGAGTGTGTGTGGGACTCAGTTCCACTCCAGCTGGTATTAATATAGGCCTGGATTGAATTGGCACATTTGTGGTGTGTGAGTGAGACTCAGTACCACTCCAGCTGGTATCAATAGAGGCCTGGATTTAATTGCCTCTTTCCTGGTGTGTGGGTGGGACTCGGTAACACTCCAGCTGGTATTTATAGAGTTGTGGATTGATATATCTCTTTCCTGGTGTGTGAGTGGGACTCAGTACCACTCCTGCTGGTATTAATAGAGACCTGGATTTAATTGCCTCTTTCCTGGTGTGTGAGTGGGTCTTGGTAACACTCCAGCTGGTATTAATAGAGGTCTAGATTGATTTGGCTCATTCCTGGTGTGTGAGTGGGAATCAGTACCACTCCAGCTGGTATTAATAGAGAACTGGATTGAATAGCCGCTTTCCTAGTGTGTGAGTGGTGATCAGTACCTCTCCAGCTGATATTAATAGAGGTATGGATTGAAGTAGCTCCTTCCTGGTGAGTCAGTGGGGCTCAGTACCACTCCAGCTGGTACTAAAAGAGCATTGGATTGAATTGGCTTCTTCCTGGTGAGTGAGTGGGGCTCAGTACCACTCTAGCTGGTATTAATAGAAACCTGGATTGAATTGGCTCCTTCCTGGTGAGTGAGTGGCACTCAGTACCACTTCAGCTGCTGTTAATAGAGGTCTGGAATTAATTGGCTCTTTTCTGGTGTTTCAGTGAGACTCAGGACCACTCCAGCTGATATCAATAGAGACCTGGATATAATTGACTCTTTCCTGGCGTGTGATTGGGACTCAGCACCACTCCAGCTGGTAATTATAGAGGCCTGGTTTGAATTGACTCTTTCCTGGCGTGTGATTGGGACTCAGTACCACTCCAGCTGGTAATAATAGAAATTTGGTTTCAATTGGCACTTTCCTGGTGTGTGAGTGGGTCTCAGTACCACTCCAGCTGGTATCAATAGAGGCCTGGATTTAATTGCCTCTTTCGTGGTTTGTGAGCGGGACTCAGTACCTCTCCAGCTTTTATTAATAGAGGCCTGGATTGAATTGACTCTTTCCTGGTGTGTGTGTGGGACTCAGTCCCACTCCAGTCGCTCTAGATAGAGGCCTGGATCGAAATGGCTCTTCCCTGGTGTGTGAGTCCGGCTCAGTACCACTCCTGCTGGTATTAATAGAGGCCTGGTTTGAATTGACTCTTTTCTGGTGTGTGAGTGGGACTCAGGTCCACTCCAGCTGGTAATAATAGAGGTCTGGATTGAATTGACTCTTTCCTGGTATGTGTGTTTGATTCAGTTCCACTCCAGCTGGTATTAATAGAGGTCTCGATTGAATTGACTCTTTCCTGGTTTGTGTGTGGGACTCAGTTCAACTCCAGCTGCTATTAGTAGAGGCCTGGTTTGAATTGACTCTTACCTGGTGTGTGAGTGGGACTCAGGTCCACTCCAGCTGGTATTAATAGAGGTCTGGATTGAATTGACTCTTTCCTGGTGTGTGAGTGGTACTCAGGTCCACTCCAGCTGGTATTAATAGAGGTCTGGATTGAATTGACTCTTCCCTGGTGTGTGAGTGGGACTCAGTACCACTCCAGCTGGTATCAATAGAGGCCTGGATTTAATTGCCTCTTAGCTGGTGTGTGAGTGGGACTCGGTAACACTCCAGCTGGTATTAATATAGACCTGGATAATATTGCTTCTTTCCTGGTGTGTGAGTGGGACTCAGTACCACTCCAGCTGGAATTAATAGAGACCTGGATTTAATTGCCTCTTCCCTGGTGTGTGAGTGGGTCTCGGTAACACTCCAGCTGGTATTTATCGAGGTGTGGATTGAATTGCCTCTTTCCTGGTGTGTGAGTGGGACTCAGTATCACTCCAGCTGGTATTTATCGAGGTGTGGATTGAATTGCCTCTTTCCTGGTGTGTGAGTGGGACTCAGTATCACTCCAGCTGGTATTAATAGAGGTCTGGATTGATTTGGCTCTTTCCTGGTGTTTGTGTGTGACTCAGTACCACTCCAGCTGGTATTCATAGATACCTGGATTGAATTGCCTCTTAGCTGGTGTTTGATTGGGACTCAGTACCACACCAGCTTGTATTCATAGAGGTCTGGATTGAATTGGCTCTTTCCTGGTGAGTGAATGGGGCTCAGTACCACTCCAGCTGGTATTAATAGAGGTCTGGATTGAATTGGCTCCTTCCTGGTGAGTGAGAGGGGCTCAATACCAATCCAGCTGGTATTAATAGAGGTCTGGATTGAATTGGCTCCTTGCTGGTGAGCTTGTGGCGCTCAGTACCACTCCAGCTGGTATTAATAGAGGTTTGGATTTAATTGGCTCTTTCCTGGTGTGTGAGTCGGACTCAGTTACACTCCAGCTGGTATTAATAGAGGTCTGGATTGAATTGACTCTTTCCTGGTGTGTGTGTGGGACTGAGTTCCACTCCACCTGGTATTTAGAGGTGTGGATTGAATTGGCTCTTTCCTGGTGTGTGAGTGAGACTCAGTACCACTCCAGCTTGTATTAATAGAGGCCTGTATTTAATTGCCTCTTTCCTGGTGTGTGAGTGGGTCTCGGTAACACTCCAGCTGGTATTTCTCGAGGAGTGGATTGAATTGCCTCTTTCCTGGTGTGTGAGTGGGACTCAGTATCACTCCAGCTGGTATTTATCGAGGTGTGGATTGATATTTCTCTTTCCTGGTGTGTGAGTGGGACTCAGTACCACTCCAGCTGGTTTTAATAGAGGTCTGGATTGAATTGCCACTTTCCTGGTGTGTGAGTGGGACTCAGTACCATTCCAGCTGGTATTAATAGAGGTCTGGATAGATTTGGCACTTTCCTGGTGTTTGAGTGGGACTCAGTACCACTCCAGCTGGTATTAATGGAGGTCTGGATTGATTTGGCTCTTTCCTGGTGTGTGAGTGGGACTCAGGTCCACTCCAGCTGGGAATAATAGAGGTCTGGATTGAATTGACTCTTTCCTGGCGTGTTTGTGGGATTCAGTTCCACTCCAGCTGGTATTAATAGAGGTCTGGATTGAATTGACTCTTTCCTGGTGTGTGTGTGTGGGACTCAGTTCCACTCCAGCTGGTATTAATAGAGGTCTGGATTGAATTGACTCTTTCCTGGTGTGTGAGTGGGACTCAGTTCCACTCCAGCTGGTATTAATAGAGACCTGGATTGAATTGGCTCTTTCCTCATGTGTGGGTGGGACTCAGTACCACTCCAGCTGGTATCAATAGAGGCCTGGATTTAATTGCCTCTTTCGTGGTGTGTGAGCCGGACTCAGTACCTCTCCAGCTTTTATTCATAGAGGCCTGGATTGAATTGACTCTTCTCTGTGTGTGTGTGGGACTCAGTTCCACTCCAGCTGTTATTAATAGAGGCCTGGATTGAATTGGCTCTTTCGTGGTGTGTGAGTGAGACTCAGTACCACTCCAGCTGGTATCAATAGAGGCCTGGTTTGAATTGACTCTTCCCTGGTGTTTGAGTGGGACTCAGGTCCACTCCAGCTGGTATTAATAGAGGTCTGGATTGAATTGACTATTTCCTGATGTGTGTGTGGGACTCAGTTCCTCTCCAGCGGATATTAATAGAGGTCTGGATTGATTTGACTCTTTCCTGGTTTGTGTGTGGGACTCAGTTCCACTCCAGCTGCTTTTAATAGAGGCCTGGTTTGAATTGACTATTTCCTGGTGTGTATGTGGGACTCAGTTCCATTCCAGCTGGTATTAATAGAGGTCTGGATTGACCTGGCTCTTTCCTGGTGCATGACGGGGTCTCAGTACTACTCCAGCTGCTTTTAATGGAGGTCTGGTTTGAATTGTCTCTTTCCTGAGTGTGAGAGTGGGGCTCAGGCCCTCTCCAGCTGCTTTTAATAGATGCCTGGTTTGAATTGACTCTTACCTGGTGTGCGAGTGGGACTCAGGTCCACTCCAGCTGGTATTAATAGAGGTCTGGATTGAATTGACTCTTTCCTGGTGTGTGAGTGGGACTCAGTACCACTCCAGCTGGTATTAAGAGGTCTGGTTTCAATTGGCACTTTCCTGGTGTGTGAGTGGGGCTCAGTACCACTCCAGCTGGTATGAATAGAAACCTGGATTGAAGTGGCTCCTTCCTGGTGAGTCAGTGGGGCTCAGTACCACTCCAGCTGGTATTACAAGAGCATTGGTTTGAATTGGCTCCTTCCTGGTGAGTGAGTGGGGCTCAGTACCACTTCAGCTTTTATTAATAGAAACCTGGATAGAATTGGCTCCTCCCTGGTGAGTGAGTGGGACTCAGTACCACTTCAGCTGCTATTAATAGAGGTCTGGAATGAATTGGCTCTTTTCTGGTGTTTCAGTGAGTCTCAGTACCACTCCAGCTGATATTAATAGAGACCTGGATTGAATTGGCTCTTTCCTGGAGTGTGGGTGGGACTCAGTACCACTCCAGCTGGTTTTAATAGAGGCTTGGTTTGAATAGACTCTTACCTGGTGTGTGAGTGGGAATCAGGTCCACTCCAGCTGGTATTAGTAGTAGTCTGGATTGAATTGACTCTTACCTGGTGTTTGCGTGGGACTCAGTACCACTCCAGCTGGTATGCATAGAGGCCTGGATTGACATGGTTCTTTCCTGGTGCGTGACGGGGTCTCAGTACCACTCCAGCTGGAATTAATAGAGACCTGGATTGAATTGGCTCTTTCCTGGTGTGTGGGTGGGACTCAGTACCACTCCAGCTGGTATTAATAGAGGCCTGGTTTGAATTGACTCTTCCCTGGTGTTTGAGTGGGACTCAGGTCCACTCCAGCTGGTATTAATAGAGGTCTGGATTGAATTGACTATTTCCTGATGTGTGTGTGGGACTCAGTTCCTCTCCAGCGGATATTAATAGAGGTCTGGATTGATTTGACTCTTTCCTGGTTTGTGTGTGGGACTCAGTTCCACTCCAGCTGCTTTTAATAGAGGCCTGGTTTGAATTGACTATTTCCTGGTGTGTATGTGGGACTCAGTTCCATTCCAGCTGGTATTAATAGAGGTCTGGATTGACCTGGCTCTTTCCTGGTGCATGACGGGGTCTCAGTACTACTCCAGCTGCTTTTAATGGAGGTCTGGTTTGAATTGTCTCTTTCCTGAGTGTGAGAGTGGGGCTCAGGCCCTCTCCAGCTGCTTTTAATAGATGCCTGGTTTGAATTGACTCTTACCTGGTGTGCGAGTGGGACTCAGGTCCACTCCAGCTGGTATTAATAGAGGTCTGGATTGAATTGACTCTTTCCTGGTGTGTGAGTGGGACTCAGTACCACTCCAGCTGGTATTAAGAGGTCTGGTTTCAATTGGCACTTTCCTGGTGTGTGAGTGGGGCTCAGTACCTCTCCAGCTGGTATGAATAGAAACCTGGATTGAAGTGGCTCCTTCCTGGTGAGTCAGTGGGGCTCAGTACCACTCCAGCTGGTATTACAAGAGCATTGGTTTGAATTGGCTCCTTCCTGGTGAGTGAGTGGGGCTCAGTACCACTCCAGCTTTTATTAATAGAAACCTGGATAGAATTGGCTCCTCCCTGGTGAGTGAGTGGGACTCAGTACCACTTCAGCTGCTATTAATAGAGGTCTGGAATGAATTGGCTCTTTTCTGGTGTTTCAGTGAGTCTCAGTACCACTCCAGCTGATATTAATAGAGACCTGGATTGAATTGGCTCTTTCCTGGTGTGTGGGTGGGACTCAGTACCACTCCAGCTGGTATTAATAGAGGCCTGGTTTGAATTGACTCTTACCTGGTGTGTGAGTGGGAATCAGGTCCACTCCAGCTGGTATTAGTAGTAGTCTGGATTGAATTGACTCTTACCTGGTGTTTGCGTGGGACTCAGTACCACTCCAGCTGGTATGAATAGAGGCCTGGATTGACATGGTTCTTTCCTGGTGCGTGACGGGGTCTCAGTACCACTCCAGCTGGAATTAATAGAGACCTGGATTGAATTGGCTCTTTCCTGGTGTGTGGGTGGGACTCAGTACCACTCCAGCTGGTATTAATAGAGGCCTGGTTTGAATTGACTCTTACCTGGTGTTTGAGTGGGACTCAGGTCCACTCCAGCTGGTATTAATAGAGGTCTGGATTGAATTGACTCTTTGCTGGTGTGTGACTGGGACTCAGTACCACTCCAGCTGGTATGAGTAGAGGCCTGTATTGACTTGGCTCTTTCCTGGTGCGTGACGGGGGCTCAGTACCACTCCAGCTGGTATTAATAGAGACCTGAATTGAATTGGCTCTTTCCTGGTGTGTGTGTGGGACTCAGTACCTCTCCAGCTTTTATTAATAGAGGCCTGGATTGAATTGACTCTTCACTGGAGTGTGTGTGGGACTCAGTTCCACTCCAGCTGGTATTAATATAGGCCTGGATTGAATTGGCACATTTGTGGTGTGTGAGTGAGACTCAGTACCACTCCAGCTGGTATCAATAGAGGTCTGGATTTAATTGCCTCTTTCCTGGTGTGTGGGTGGGACTCGGTAACACTCCAGCTGGTATTTATAGAGTTGTGGATTGATATATCTCTTTCCTGGTGTGTGAGTGGGACTCAGTACCACTCCTGCTGGTATTAATAGAGACCTGGATTTAATTGCCTCTTTCCTGGTGTGTGAGTGGGTCTTGGTAACACTCCAGCTGGTATTAATAGAGGTCTAGATTGATTTGGCTCATTCCTGGTGTGTGAGTGGGAATCAGTACCACTCCAGCTGGTATTAATAGAGAACTGGATTGAATAGCCGCTTTCCTAGTGTGTGAGTGGTGATCAGTACCTCTCCAGCTGATATTAATAGAGGTATGGATTGAAGTAGCTCCTTCCTGGTGAGTCAGTGGGGCTCAGTACCACTCCAGCTGGTACTAAAAGAGCATTGGATTGAATTGGCTTCTTCCTGGTGAGTGAGTGGGGCTCAGTACCACTCTAGCTGGTATTAATAGAAACCTGGATTGAATTGGCTCCTTCCTGGTGAGTGAGTGGCACTCAGTACCACTTCAGCTGCTGTTAATAGAGGTCTGGAATTAATTGGCTCTTTTCTGGTGTTTCAGTGAGACTCAGGACCACTCCAGCTGATATCAATAGAGACCTGGATATAATTGACTCTTTCCTGGCGTGTGATTGGGACTCAGCACCACTCCAGCTGGTAATTATAGAGGCCTGGTTTGAATTGACTCTTTCCTGGCGTGTGATTGGGACTCAGTACCACTCCAGCTGGTAATAATAGAAATTTGGTTTCAATTGGCACTTTCCTGGTGTGTGAGTGGGTCTCAGTACCACTCCAGCTGGTATCAATAGAGGCCTGGATTTAATTGCCTCTTTCGTGGTTTGTGAGCGGGACTCAGTACCTCTCCAGCTTTTATTAATAGAGGCCTGGATTGAATTGACTCTTTCCTGGTGTGTGTGTGGGACTCAGTCCCACTCCAGTCGCTATAGATAGAGGCCTGGATCGAAATGGCTCTTCCCTGGTGTGTGAGTCCGGCTCAGTACCACTCCTGCTGGTATTAATAGAGGCCTGGTTTGAATTGACTCTTTTCTGGTGTGTGAGTGGGACTCAGGTCCACTCCAGCTGGTAATAATAGAGGTCTGGATTGAATTGACTCTTTCCTGGTATGTGTGTTTGATTCAGTTCCACTCCAGCTGGTATTAATAGAGGTCTCGATTGAATTGACTCTTTCCTGGTTTGTGTGTGGGACTCAGTTCAACTCCAGCTGCTATTAGTAGAGGCCTGGTTTGAATTGACTCTTACCTGGTGTGTGAGTGGGACTCAGGTCCACTCCAGCTGGTATTAATAGAGGTCTGGATTGAATTGACTCTTTCCTGGTGTGTGAGTGGTACTCAGGTCCACTCCAGCTGGTATTAATAGAGGTCTGGATTGAATTGACTCTTCCCTGGTGTGTGAGTGGGACTCAGTACCACTCCAGCTGGTATCAATAGAGGCCTGGATTTAATTGCCTCTTAGCTGGTGTGTGAGTGGGACTCGGTAACACTCCAGCTGGTATTAATATAGACCTGGATAATATTGCTTCTTTCCTGGTGTGTGAGTGGGACTCAGTACCACTCCAGCTGGAATTAATAGAGACCTGGATTTAATTGCCTCTTCCCTGGTGTGTGAGTGGGTCTTGGTAACACTCCAGCTGGTATTTATCGAGGTGTGGATTGAATTGCCTCTTTCCTGGTGTGTGAGTGGGACTCAGTATCACTCCAGCTGGTATTTATCGAGGTGTGGATTGAATTGCCTCTTTCCTGGTGTGTGAGTGGGACTCAGTATCACTCCAGCTGGTATTAATAGAGGTCTGGATTGATTTGGCTCTTTCCTGGTGTTTGTGTGTGACTCAGTACCACTCCAGCTGGTATTCATAGATACCTGGATTGAATTGCCTCTTAGCTGGTGTTTGATTGGGACTCAGTACCACACCAGCTTGTATTCATAGAGGTCTGGATTGAATTGGCTCTTTCCTGGTGAGTGAATGGGGCTCAGTACCACTCCAGCTGGTATTAATAGAGGTCTGGATTGAATTGGCTCCTTCCTGGTGAGTGAGAGGGGCTCAATACCAATCCAGCTGGTATTAATAGAGGTCTGGATTGAATTGGCTCCTTGCTGGTGAGCTTGTGGCGCTCAGTACCACTCCAGCTGGTATTAATAGAGGTTTGGATTTAATTGGCTCTTTCCTGGTGTGTGAGTCGGACTCAGTTACACTCCAGCTGGTATTAATAGAGGTCTGGATTGAATTGACTCTTTCCTGGTGTGTGTGTGGGACTGAGTTCCACTCCACCTGGTATTTAGAGGTGTGGATTGAATTGGCTCTTCCCTGGTGTGTGAGTGAGACTCAGTACCACTCCAGCTTGTATTAATAGAGGCCTGTATTTAATTGCCTCTTTCCTGGTGTGTGAGTGGGTCTCGGTAACACTCCAGCTGGTATTTCTCGAGGAGTGGATTGAATTGCCTCTTTCCTGGTGTGTGAGTGGGACTCAGTATCACTCCAGCTGGTATTTATCGAGGTGTGGATTGATATTTCTCTTTCCTGGTGTGTGAGTGGGACTCAGTACCACTCCAGCTGGTTTTAATAGAGGTCTGGATTGAATTGCCACTTTCCTGGTGTGTGAGTGGGACTCAGTACCATTCCAGCTGGTATTAATAGAGGTCTGGATAGATTTGGCACTTTCCTGGTGTTTGAGTGGGACTCAGTACCACTCCAGCTGGTATTAATGGAGGTCTGGATTGATTTGGCTCTTTCCTGGTGTGTGAGTGGGACTCAGGTCCACTCCAGCTGGGAATAATAGAGGTCTGGATTGAATTGACTCTTTCCTGGCGTGTTTGTGGGATTCAGTTCCACTCCAGCTGGTATTAATAGAGGTCTGGATTGAATTGACTCTTTCCTGGTGTGTGTGTGTGGGACTCAGTTCCACTCCAGCTGGTATTAATAGAGGTCTGGATTGAATTGACTCTTTCCTGGTGTGTGAGTGGGACTCAGTTCCACTCCAGCTGGTATTAATAGAGACCTGGATTGAATTGGCTCTTTCCTCATGTGTGGGTGGGACTCAGTACCACTCCAGCTGGTATCAATAGAGGCCTGGATTTAATTGCCTCTTTCGTGGTGTGTGAGCCGGACTCAGTACCTCTCCAGCTTTTATTAATAGAGGCCTGGATTGAATTGACTCTTCTCTGTGTGTGTGTGGGACTCAGTTCCACTCCAGCTGTTATTAATAGAGGCCTGGATTGAATTGGCTCTTTCGTGGTGTGTGAGTGAGACTCAGTACCACTCCAGCTGGTATCAATAGAGGCCTGGATTTAATTGCCTCTTTCCTGGTGTGTAAGTTGGACTCAGTACCACTCCAGCTGGAATTAATAGAGACCTGGATTTAATTGCCTCTACCCTGGTGTTTGAGTGGGTCTCGGTAACACTCCAGCTGGTATTTATCGAGGTGTGGATTGAATTGCCTCTTTCCTGGTGTGTGAGTGGGACTCAGTATCACTCCAGCTGGTATTAATAGAGGTCTGGATTGATTTGGCTCTTTCCTGGTGTTTGAGTGTGACTCAGTACCTCTCCAGCTGGTATTCATAGAGACCTGGATAGAATTGCCTCTTAGCTGGTGTTTGATTGGGACTCAGTACCACTCCAGCTGGTATTAATAGTGGTCTGGATTGATATTTCTCTTTCCTGGTGTGTGAGTGGGTCTCAGTACCACTCCAGCTGGTATTAATATAGACCTGGATTTAATTGCCTATTTCCTGGTGTGTGTGGGACTCAGTACCACTCCAGCTGGTATTTATAGAGGTGTGGATTGATATTTCTCTTTCCTGGTGTGTGAGTGGGTCTCAGTACCACTCCAGCTGGTATTAATATAGACCTGGATTTAATTGCCTCTTTCCTGGTGTGTGAGTGGGTCTCGGTAACACTCCAGCTGGTATTTATAGAGGTGTGGATTGATATTTCTCTTTCCTGGTGTGTGAGTAGGACTCAGTACCACTCCAGCTGGTTTTAATAGAGGTCTGGATTGAATTGCCTCTTTCCTGGTGTGTGAGTGGGACTCAGTACCACTCCAGCTGGTATTAATAGAGGTCTGGATTGATTTGGCTCTTTCCTGGTGTTTGAGTGGGACTCGGTACCATTCCAGCTTGTATTAATAGAGGTCTGGATTGATTTGGCTCTTTCCTGGTGTTTGAGTGGGACTCAGTACCACTCCAGCTGGTATTAATGGAGGTCTGGATTGATTTGTCTCTTTCCTGGTGTTTGAGTGGGACTCAGTACCACTCCAGCTTGTATTCATAGAGGTCTGGATTGAATTTGCAATTTCCTGGTGAGTGAGTGGGGCTCAGTCCCACTCCAGCTGGTATTTCGAGGTCTGGAATGAATTGGCTCCTTCCTGGTGAGTGAGTGGGGCTCAGTCCCACTCCAGCTGGTATTAAGAGTTCTGGATTGTTTTGGCATTTTCCTGGTGTGTGAGTGGGTCTCAGTACCACTCCAGCTGGTATTAATAGAGGCCTGGTTTGAATTGACTCTTACCTGGTGTGTGAGTGGGAATCAGGTCCACTCCAGCTGGTATTAGTAGTAGTCTGGATTGAATTGACTCTTACCTGGTGTTTGCGTGGGACTCAGTACCACTCCAGCTGGTATGAATAGAGGCCTGGATTGACATGGTTCTTTCCTGGTGCGTGACGGGGTCTCAGTACCACTCCAGCTGGAATTAATAGAGACCTGGATTGAATTGGCTCTTTCCTGGTGTGTGGGTGGGACTCAGTACCACTCCAGCTGGTATTAATAGAGGCCTGGTTTGAATTGACTCTTACCTGGTGTTTGAGTGGGACTCAGGTCCACTCCAGCTGGTATTAATAGAGGTCTGGATTGAATTGACTCTTTGCTGGTGTGTGACTGGGACTCAGTACCACTCCAGCTGGTATGAATAGAGGCCTGTATTGACTTGGCTCTTTCCTGGTGCGTGACGGGGGCTCAGTACCACTCCAGCTGGTATTAATAGAGACCTGAATTGAATTGGCTCTTTCCTGGTGTGTGTGTGGGACTCAGTACCTCTCCAGCTTTTATTAATAGAGGCCTGGATTGAATTGACTCTTCACTGGTGTGTGTGTGGGACTCAGTTCCACTCCAGCTGGTATCAATATAGGCCTGGATTGAATTGGCACATTTGTGGTGTGTGAGTGAGACTCAGTACCACTCCAGCTGGTATCAATAGAGGCCTGGATTTAATTGCCTCTTTCCTGGTGTGTGGGTGGGACTCGGTAACACTCCAGCTGGTATTTATAGAGTTGTGGATTGATATATCTCTTTCCTGGTGTGTGAGTGGGACTCAGTACCACTCCTGCTGGTATTAATAGAGACCTGGATTTAATTGCCTCTTTCCTGGTGTGTGAGTGGGTCTTGGTAACACTCCAGCTGGTATTAATAGAGGTCTAGATTGATTTGGCTCATTCCTGGTGTGTGAGTGGGAATCAGTACCACTCCAGCTGGTATTAATAGAGAACTGGATTGAATAGCCGCTTTCCTAGTGTGTGAGTGGTGATCAGTACCTCTCCAGCTGATATTAATAGAGGTATGGATTGAAGTAGCTCCTTCCTGGTGAGTCAGTGGGGCTCAGTACCACTCCAGCTGGTACTAAAAGAGCATTGGATAGAATTGGCTTCTTCCTGGTGAGTGAGTGGGGCTCAGTACCACTCTAGCTGGTATTAATAGAAACCTGGATTGAATTGGCTCCTTCCTGGTGAGTGAGTGGCACTCAGTACCACTTCAGCTGCTGTTAATAGAGGTCTGGAATTAATTGGCTCTTTTCTGGTGTTTCAGTGAGACTCAGGACCACTCCAGCTGATATCAATAGAGACCTGGATATAATTGACTCTTTCCTGGCGTGTGATTGGGACTCAGCACCACTCCAGCTGGTAATTATAGTGGCCTGGTTTGAATTGACTCTTTCCTGGCGTGTGATTGGGACTCAGTACCACTCCAGCTGGTAATAATAGAAATTTGGTTTCAATTGGCACTTTCCTGGTGTGTTAGTGGGTCTCAGTACCACTCCAGCTGGTATCAATAGAGGCCTGGATTTAATTGCCTCTTTCGTGGTTTGTGAGCGGGACTCAGTACCTCTCCAGCTTTTATTAATAGAGGCCTGGATTGAATTGACTCTTTCCTGGTGTGTGTGTGGGACTCAGTCCCACTCCAGTCGCTACAGATAGAGGCCTGGATCGAAATGGCTCTTCCCTGGTGTGTGAGTCCGGCTCAGTACCACTCCTGCTGGTATTAATAGAGGCCTGGTTTGAATTGACTCTTTTCTGGTGTGTGAGTGGGACTCAGGTCCACTCCAGCTGGTAATAATAGAGGTCTGGATTGAATTGACTCTTTCCTGGTATGTGTGTTTGATTCAGTTCCACTCCAGCTGGTATTAATAGAGGTCTCGATTGAATTGACTCTTTCCGGGTTTGTGTGTGGGACTCAGTTCAACTCCAGCTGCTATTAGTAGAGGCCTGGTTTGAATTGACTCTTACCTGGTGTGTGAGTGGGACTCAGGTCCACTCCAGCTGGTATTAATAGAGGTCTGGATTGAATTGACTCTTTCCTGGTGTGTGAGTGGTACTCAGGTCCACTCCAGCTGGTATTAATAGAGGTCTGGATTGAATTGACTCTTTCCTGGTGTGTGAGTGGGACTCAGTACCACTCCAGCTGGTATCAATAGAGGCCTGGATTTAATTGCCTCTTAGCTGGTGTGTGAGTGGGACTCGGTAACACTCCAGCTGGTATTAATAGAGGCCTGGTTTCAATTGGCACTTTCCTGGTGTGTGAGTGGGTCTCAGTACCACTCCAGCTTGTATCAATAGAGGCCTGGATTTAATTGCCTCTTTCGTGGTTTGTGAGCGGGACTCAGTACCTCTCCAGCTTTTATTAATAGAGGCCTGGATAGAATTGACTCTTTCCTGGTGTGTGTGTGGGACTCAGTCCCACTCCAGTCGCTATAGATAGAGGCCTGGATCGAAATGGCTCTTCCCTGGTGTGTGAGTCCGGCTCCGTACCACTCCAGCTGGTATTAATAGAGGCCTGGTTTGAATTGACTCTTTTCTGGTGTGTGAGTGGGACTCAGGTCCACTCCAGCTGGTATTAATAGAGGTCTGGATTGATTTGAATCTTTCCTGGTATGTGTGTGGGATTCAGTTCCACTCCAGCTGATATTAATAGAGGTCTGGATTGAATTGACTCTTTCCTGGTTTGTGTGTGGGCCCCAGTTCAACTCCAGCTGCTATTAGTAGAGGCCTTGTTTGAATTGACTATTACCTGGTGTGTGAGTGGGACTCAGGTCCACTCCAGCTGGTATTAATAGAGGGCTGGATTGAATTGACTCTTTCCTGGTGTGTGAGTGGGGCTCAGGTCCACTCCAGCTGGTATTAATAGAGGTCTGGGTTGTATTGACTCTTTCCTGGTGTGTGAGTGGGACTCAGTACCACTCCAGCTGGTATCAATAGAGGCCTGGATTTAATTGCCTCTTTCATGGTTTGTGAGCGGGACTCAGTACCTCTCCAGCTTTTATTAATAGAGGCCTGGATTGAATTGACTCTTCTCTGGTGTGTGTGTGGGACTCAGTTCCACTCCAGCTGGTATTAATAGAGGCCTGGATTGAATTGGCTCTTTCATGGTGTGTGAGTCCGGCTCAGTACCACTCCAGCTGGTATCAATAGAGGCCTGGATTTAATTGCCTCTTTCCTGGTGTGTGAGTGGGACTCGGTAACACTCCAGCTGGTATTTATAGAGGTGTGGAATGATAAATCTCTTTCCTGGTGTGTGAGTGGGACTCAGTACCACTCCAGCTGGAATTAATAGAGACCTGGATTTAATTGCCTCTTCCCTGGTGTGTGAGTGGGTCTCGGTAACACTCCAGCTGGTATTTATCGAGGTGTGGATTGAATTGCCTCTTTCCTGGTGTGTGAGTGGGACTCAGTATCACTCCAGCTGGTATTTATCGAGGTGTGGATTGAATTGCCTCTTTCCTGGTGTGTGAGTGGGACTCAGTATCACTCCAGCTGGTATTAATAGAGGTCTGGATTGATTTGGCTCTTTCCTGGTGTTTGTGTGTGACTCAGTACCACTCCAGCTGGTATTCATAGATACCTGGATTGAATTGCCTCTTAGCTGGTGTTTGATTGGGACTCAGTACCACACCAGCTTGTATTCATAGAGGTCTGGATTGAATTGGCTCTTTCCTGGTGAGTGAATGGGGCTCAGTACCACTCCAGCTGGTATTAATAGAGGTCTGGATTGAATTGGCTCCTTCCTGGTGAGTGAGAGGGGCTCAATACCAATCCAGCTGGTATTAATAGAGGTCTGGATTGAATTGGCTCCTTGCTGGTGAGCTTGTGGCGCTCAGTACCACTCCAGCTGGTATTAATAGAGGTTTGGATTTAATTGGCTCTTTCCTGGTGTGTGAGTCGGACTCAGTTACACTCCAGCTGGTATTAATAGAGGTCTGGATTGAATTGACTCTTTCCTGGTGTGTGTGTGGGACTGAGTTCCACTCCACCTGGTATTTAGAGGTGTGAATTGAATTGGCTCTTTCGTGGTGTGTGTGTGAGACTCAGTACCACTCCAGCTTGTATTAATAGAGGCCTGTATTTAATTGCCTCTTTCCTGGTGTGTGAGTGGGTCTCGGTAACACTCCAGCTGGTATTTCTCGAGGAGTGGATTGAATTGCCTCTTTCCTGGTGTGTGAGTGGGACTCAGTATCACTCCAGCTGGTATTTATCGAGGTGTGGATTGATATTTCTCTTTCCTGGTGTGTGAGTGGGACTCAGTACCACTCCAGCTGGTTTTAAGAGAGGTCTGGATTGAATTGCCACTTTCCTGGTGTGTGAGTGGGACTCAGTACCACTCCAGCTGGTATTAATAGAGGTCTGGATTGATTTGGCTCTTTCCTGGTGTTTGAGTGGGACTCAGTACCATTCCAGCTGGTATTAATAGAGGTCTGGATAGATTTGGCACTTTCCTGGTGTTTGAGTGGGACTCAGTACCACTCCAGCTGGTATTAATGGAGGTCTGGATTGATTTGGCTCTTTCCTGGTGTGTGAGTGGGACTCAGGTCCACTCCAGCTGGGAATAATAGAGGTCTGGATTGAATTGACTCTTTCCTGGCGTGTTTGTGGGATTCAGTTCCACTCCAGCTGGTATTAATAGAGGTCTGGATTGAATTGACTCTTTCCTGGTGTGTGTGTGTGGGACTCAGTTCCACTCCAGCTGGTATTAATAGAGGTCTGGATTGAATTGACTCTTTCCTGGTGTGTGAGTGGGACTCAGTTCCACTCCAGCTGGTATTAATAGAGACCTGGATTGAATTGGCTCTTTCCTCATGTGTGGGTGGGACTCAGTACCACTCCAGCTGGTATCAATAGAGGCCTGGATTTAATTGCCTCTTTCGTGGTGTGTGAGCCGGACTCAGTACCTCTCCAGCTTTTATTAATAGAGGCCTGGAGTGAATTGACTCTTCTCTGTGTGTGTGTGGGACTCAGTTCCACTCCAGCTGTTATTAATAGAGGCCTGGATTGAATTGGCTCTTTCGTGGTGTGTGAGTGAGACTCAGTACCACTCCAGCTGGTATCAATAGAGGCCTGGATTTAATTGCCTCTTTCCTGGTGTGTAAGTTGGACTCAGTACCACTCCAGCTGGAATTAATAGAGACCTGGATTTAATTGCCTCTACCCTGGTGTTTGAGTGGGTCTCGGTAACACTCCAGCTGGTATTTATCGAGGTGTGGATTGAATTGCCTCTTTCCTGGTGTGTGAGTGGGACTCAGTATCACTCCAGCTGGTATTAATAGAGGTCTGGATTAATTTGGCTCTTTCCTGGTGTTTGAGTGTGACTCAGTACCTCTCCAGCTGGTATTCATAGAGACCTGGATAGAATTGCCTCTTAGCTGGTGTTTGATTGGGACTCAGTACCACTCCAGCTGGTATTAATAGTGGTCTGGATTGATATTTCTCTTTCCTGGTGTGTGAGTGGGTCTCAGTACCACTCCAGCTGGTATTAATATAGACCTGGATTTAATTGCCTCTTTCCTGGTGTGTGTGTGGGACTCAGTACCACTCCAGCTGGTATTTATAGAGGTGTGGATTGATATTTCTCTTTCCTGGTGTGTGAGTGGGACTCAGTACCACTCCAGCTGGTATTAATATAGACCTGGATTTAATTGCCTCTTTCCTGGTGTGTGAGTGGGTCTCGGTAACACTCCAGCTGGTATTTATAGAGGTGTGGATTGATATTTCTCTTTCCTGGTGTGTGAGTAGGACTCAGTACCACTCCAGCTGGTTTTAATAGAGGTCTGGATTGAATTGCCTCTTTCCTGGTGTGTGAGTGGGACTCAGTACCACTCCAGCTGGTATTAATAGAGGTCTGGATTGATTTGGCTCTTTCCTGGTGTTTGAGTGGGACTCATTACCATTCCAGCTTGTATTAATAGAGGTCTGGATTGATTTGGCTCTTTCCTGGTGTTTGAGTGGGACTCAGTACCACTCCAGCTGGTATTAATGGAAGTCTGGATTGATTTGGCTCTTTCCTGGTGTTTGAGTGGGACTCAGTACCACTCCAGCTTGTATTCATAGAGGTCTGGATTGAATTTGCTATTTCCTGGTGAGTGAGTGGGGCTCAGTCCCACTCCAGCTGGTATTTCGAGGTCTGGAATAAATTGGCTCCTTCCTGGTGAGTGAGTGGGGCTCAGTCCCACTCCAGCTGGTATTAAGAGTTCTGGATTGTTTTGGCATTTTCCTGGTGTGTGAGTGGGTCTCAGTACCACTCCAGCTGGTATTAATAGAGGCCTGGTTTGAATTGACTCTTTCCTGGTGTGTGAGTGGGACTCAGGTCCACTCCAGCTGGTATGAATAGAGGTCTGGATTGAATTGATTTTTTCCTGGTGTGTGAGTGGGACTCAGTACCACTCCAGCTGGTATTAATAGAGGCGTGTATTGAATTGGCTCTTTCCTGGTGCGTGACGGGGGTTCAGTACCACTCCAGCTGGTATTAATAGAGACCAAGATTGAATAGGCTCTTTCCTGGTGTGTGAGTGGGACTCAGTACCTCTCCAGCTGGTACTAATAGAGGCCTGGATTGAATTGACTCTTTCCTGGTGTGTGTGTGGGACTCACTTCCACTCCAGCTGGTATGAATAGAGGCCTGGATTGACTTGGCTCTTTCCTGGTGCGTGACTGGGGCTCAGTACCACTCCAGCTGGTATTAATAGAGGCCTGGATTGAATTGGCTCTTTCGTGGTGTCTGTGTGAGACTCAGTACCACTCCAGCTGGTATTAATAGAGGCCTGGATTTAATTGCCTCTTTCCTGGTATGTGAGTGGGACTCGGTAACACTCCAGCTGGTATTTATCGAGGTGTGGATTGATATTACTCTTTCCTGGTGTGTGAGTGGGGCTCAGTACCACTCCAGCTGGTATTAATATAGACCTGGATTTAATTGCCCCTTTCCTGGTGCGTGAGTGGGACTCGGTAACACTCCAGCTTGTATTTATAGAGGTGTGGATTGATAAATCTCTTTCCTGGTGTGTGAGTGGGACTCAGTACCACTCCAGCTGGAATTAATAGAGGTCTGGATTGATTTGGCTCTTAGCTGGTGTTTGAGTGGGACTCAGTACCATTCCAGCTGGTATTCATAAAGACCTGGATTGAATTGCCTCTTAGCTGGTGTATGATTTGGACTCAGTACCACTCCAGCTGGTATTAATATAGACCTGGATTGATTTGGCTCTTTCCTGGTGTTTGTGTGGGACTCAGTACCATTCCAGCTTGTATTAATAGAGGTCTGGATTGATTTGGCTCTTTCCTGGTGTGTGAGTGGGACTCAGTACCACTCCAGCTGGTATTAATGGAGGTCTGGATTGATTTGGCTCTTTCCTGGTGTTTGAGTGGGACTCAGTACCACTCCAGCTTGTATTCATAGAGGTCTGGATTGAATTTGCTATTTCCTGGTGAGTGAGTGGGGCTCAGTCCCACTCCAGCTGGTATTTCGAGGTCTGGAATGAATTGGCTCCTTCCTGGTGAGTGAGTGGGGCTCAGTCCCACTCCAGCTGGTATTAAGAGTTCTGGATTGTTTTGGCTCTTTCCTGGTGTGTGAGTGGGTCTCAGTACCACTCCAGCTGGTATTAATAGAGGCCTGGTTTGAATTGACTCTTTCCTGGTGTGTGAGTGGGACTCAGGTCCACTCCAGCTGGTATGAATAGAGGTCTGGATTGAATTGACTTTTTTCTGGTGTGTGAGTGGGACTCAGTACCACTCCAGCTGGTATTAATAGAGGCGTGTATTGAATTGGCTCTTTCCTGGTGCGTGACGGGGGTTCAGTACCACTCCAGCTGGTATTAATAGAGACCAAGATTGAATAGGCTCTTTCCTGGTGTGTGAGTGGGACTCAGTACCTCTCCAGCTGGTACTAATAGAGGCCTGGATTGAATTGACTCTTTCCTGGTGTGTGTGTGGGACTCACTTCCACTCCAGCTGGTATGAATAGAGGCCTGGATTGACTTGGCTCTTTCCTGGTGCATGACTGGGGCTCAGTACCACTCCAGCTGGTATTAATAGAGGCCTGGATTGAATTGGCTCTTTCGTGATGTGTGTGTGACACTCAGGTCCACTCCAGCTGGTATGAATAGAGGTCTGTATTGTATTGACTTTTTCCTGGTGTGTGAGTGGGTCTCGGTAACACTCCAGCTGGTATTTATCGAGGTGTGGTTGATTTTTCTCTTTCCTGGTGTGTGAGTGGGACTCCGTACCACTCCAGCTGGTAGTAATAGAGGTCTGGATTGAATTGCCTCTTTCCTGGTGTGTGGGTGGGACTCAGTACCACTCCAGCTGGTAGTAATAGAGGTCTGGATTGATTAGGCTCTTTCCTGGTGTTTGAGTGGGACTCAGTACCATTCCAGCTTGTATTAATAGAGGTCTGGATTGATTTGGCTCTTTCTTGGTGAGTGAGTGGGGCTCAGTACCACTCCAGCTGGTATTAATAGAGGTCTGGATTGAATTGGCTCTTTCCTGGTGAGTGAGTGGGGCTCAGTAACACTCCACTTGGTATTAGTAGAGGTCTGGATTGAATTGCCTCCTTCCTGGTGAGTGAGTGGGGCTCAGTACCACTCCAGCCGGCATTAGTAGAGGTCTGGATTGAATTGGCTCCTTCCTGGTGAGTGAGTGGTGCTCTGTACCACTCCAGCTGGTATTAATAGAGGTCTCGGTTGAATTGGCACCTTCCTGGTGAGTGCGTGGGGCTCAGTACCTGTTCAGCTGGTGTTAATAAGAGGTCTGGATTGAATTGGCTCTTTCCTGGTGTGTGAGTGGGGCTCAATCCCACTCCAGCTGGTATTTAGGGGTCTGGATTGAATTGGCTCTTTCCTGCTGAGTGAGTGGGACTCAGTACCACTCCTGCTGGTGTTAATAGAGGTCTGGATTGAATTGGCACATTCCTGGTGAGTGAGTGGGGCCCAGTCCCACTCCAGTTGGTATTAAGAGTTCTGGATTGAATTGGCTCCTTCCTGGTGAGTGAGTGGGGCTCAGTCCCACTCCAGCTGGTATTTCGATGTCTGGAATGAATTGGCTGCTTCCTGGTGAGTGAGTGGGGCTCAGACCCACTCCAGATGGTGTTAAGAGTTCTGGATTGAATTGGCTCTTTCCTGGTGTGTGAGTGGGACTCAGGTCCACTCCAGCTGGTATGAATAGAGGTCTGGATTGAATTGACTTTTTCCTGGTGTGTGAGTGGGACTCAGTACCACTCCAGCTGGTATTAATAGAGGCGTGGATTGAATTGGCTCTTTCCTGGTGCGTGACGGGGGCTCAGTACCACTCCAGCTGGTATTAATAGAGACCAAAATTGAATAGGCTCTTTCCTGGTGTGTGAGTGGGACTCAGTACCTCTCCAGCTGGTACTAATAGAGGCCTGGATTGATCTGACTCTTTCCTGGTGTGTGTGTGTGGGACTCAGTTCCATTCCAGCTGATATGAATAGAGTCCTGGATTGACTTGGCTCTTTCCTGGTGCGTGACTGGAGCTCAGTACCACTCCAGCTGTTATTAATAGAGGCCTGGATTGAATTGGCTCTTTCGTGGTGTGTGTGTGAGACTCAGTACCACTCCAGCTGGTATTAATAGAGGCCTGGATTTAATTGCCTCTTTCCTGGTATGTGAGTGGGACTCGGTAACACTCCAGCTGGTATTTATCGAGGTGTGGATTGATATTTCTCTTTCCTGGTGTGTGAGTGGGGCTCAGTACCACTCCAGCTGGTATTAATATAGACCTGGATTTAATTGCCCCTTTCCTGGTGCGTGAGTGGGTCTCGGTAACACTCCAGCTGGTATTTATCGAGGTGTGGATTGATATTTCTCTTTCCTGGTGTGTGAGTGGGACTCAGTACCACTCCAGCTGGTTTTGATAGAGGTCTGGATTGAATTGCTTGTTTCCTGGTGTGTGAGTGGGACTCAGTACCACTCCAGCTGGTATTAATAGAGGTCTGGAATGATTTGGCTCTTTCCTGGTGTTTGAGTGGGACTCAGTACCATTCCAGCTGGTATTCATAAAGACCTGGATTGAATTGCCTCTTAGCTGGTGTCTGATTTGGACTCAGTACCACTCCAGCTGTTATCAATGGAGACCTGGATTGATATGGCTCTTTCCTGGTGTTTGAGTGGGACTCAGTACCATTCCAGCTTGTATTAATAGAGGTCTGGATTGATTTGGCTCTTTCCTGGTGTGTGAGTGGGACTCAGTACCACTCCAGCTTGTATTCATAGAGGCCTGGATTGAATTGGCTCTTTCCTTGTGAGTGAGTGGGGCTCAGTACCACTCCAGCTGGTATTAATAGAGGTCTGGATTGAATTGGCTCTTTCCTGGTGAGTGAGTGGGGCTCAGTAACACTCCACTTGGTATTAGTAGAGGTCTGGATTGAATTGCCTCCTTCCTGGTGAGTGAGTGGGGCTCAGTACCACTCCAGCCGGCATTAGTAGAGGTCTGGATTGAATTGGCTCCTTCCTGGTGAGTGAGTGGTGCTCTGTACCACTCCAGCTGGTATTAATAGAGGTCTCGATTGAATTGGCACCTTCCTGGTGAGTGCGTGGGGCTCAGTACCTGTTCAGCTGGTGTTAATAAGAGGTGTGGATTGAATTGACTCCTTCCTGTTGAGTGAGTGGGACTCAGTACCACTCCAGCTGGTGTTAATAGAGGTCTGGATTGAATTGCCACAATCCTGGTGAGTGTGTGGGGCCCAGTCCCACTCCAGCTGGTATTAAGAGGTCTGGATTGAATTGGCTCCTTCCTGGTGAGTGACTGGGGCTCAGTCCCACTCCAGCTGGTTTATAGAGGTCTGGATTGAATTGGCTCCTTCCTGGTGAGTGAGTGGGGCTCAGTAGCACTCCAGCTGGTATTAATAGAGGTCTGGATTGAATTGGCTATTTCCTGGTGAGTGAGTGGGGCTCAGTACCACTCCAGCTGGTATTAATAGAGGCCTGGATTGAATTGGCTCTTTCGTGGTGCGTGAGTGGGGCTCAGTCCCACTCCAGCTGGTATTAAGAAGTCTGGATTGAATTGGCTCTTTCCTGGTGAGTGAGTGGGGCTCAGTAGCACTCCAGCTGGTATTAATAGAGGTCTGGATTGAATTGGCTATTTCCTGGTGAGTGAGTGGGGCTCAGTACCACTCCAGCTGGTATTAATAGAGGCCTGGATTGAATTGGCTCTTTCGTGGTGCGTGAGTGAGACTCAGTACCACTCCAGCTGGTATTAATAGAGGCCTGGATTTAATTGCCTGTTTCCTTGTGTGTGAGTGGGACTCGGTAACACTCCAGCTGGTATTTATAGAGGTTTGGATTGATATTTCCCTTTCCTGGTGTGTGAGTGGGACTCAGTACCACTCCAGCTGGTATTAATATAGACCTGGATTGAATTGCCTCTTTCCTGGTGTGTGAGTGGGTCTCGGTAACACTCCAGCTGGTATTTATCGAGGTGTGGTTTGATATTTCTCTTTCCTGGTGTGTGACTGGGACTCAGTACCACTCTAGCTGGTGTTACTAGAGGTCTGGATTGAATTGCCTCTTTCCTGGTGTGTAAGTGGGACTCAGTACCACTCCAGCTGGTATTAATAGATGTCTGGATTGATTTGGATCTTTCCTGCTGTTTGTGTGGGGCTCAGTAACACTCCAGCTGGTATTAATAGAGGTCTGGATTGAATTGGCTCCTTCCTGGTGAGTGAGTGGGGCTCAGTAGCACTCCAGCTGGTATTTATAGAGGTCTGGATTAAATTGGCTCCTTCCTGGTGAGTGAGTGGGGCTCAGGACCACTCCAGCTGGTATTAATAGAGGTCTGGATTGAATTGGCACTTTCCTGGTGTGTGAGTGGCACTCAATTCCACTCCAGCTGGTGTTAATAGATGTTTCGATTGAATTGGCTCTTTCCTGGTGTGTGAGTGGGGCTCAGTATCCCTCCAGCTGGTATAAATAGAGGCCTGGATTGAATTGGCTCTTTACTGGTGTGTGAGTGGGACTCAGTACCACTCCAGCTGGTATTAATAGAGGCCTGGATATAACTGGCTCTTCCCTGGTGTGTGAGTGGGACTCAGTACCATTCCAGCTGTTATTAATAGAGGCCTGGATTAAATTGGCTCTGTCCTGGTGTGTGAGTGGGACTCAGTACCACTCCAGCTGGTAGTAATAGAAGTCTGTATTGAATTGGCACTTTCCTGGTGTGTGAGTGGGACTCAGTACCACTCCAGCAGGTATTAATAGAGGCCTGGAATTAATTTGTTCTTTACTGGTGTGTGAGTGGGACTCAGTACAACTGCAGCTGGTCTTAATAGAGGTTTGGATTGAATTGGCTCCTTCCTGGTGAGTGAGTGGGGCACAGTACCACTCCAGCTGGTATTAATAGAGGTCTGGATTGAATTGGCTCTTTCCTGGTGAGTGAGTGGGGCTCAGTACCACTCCAGTTGGTATTAATAGAGGTCTGGATTGAATTGCCTCCTTCCTGGTGAGTGAGTGGGGCTCAGTACCACTCCAGCCGGCATTAATAGAGATCTGGATTGAATTGGCTCCTTCCTGGTGAGTGAGTGGTGCTCTGTACCACTCCAGCTGGTATTAATAGAGGTCTGGATTGAATTGGCACCTTCCTGGTGAGTGCGTGGGGCTCAGTACCTGTTCAGCTGGTGTTAATAAGATGTCTGGATTGAATTGACTCCTTCCAGGTGAGTGAGTGGTGCTCAGTCTCACTCCAGCTGGTATTAAGAGGTCTGGATTGAATTGGCTCTTTCCTGGAGTGTGTTTGGGGCTCAATCCCACTCCAGCTGGTATTTAGAGGTCTGGATTGAATTGGCTCTTTCCTGCTGAGTGAGTGGGACTCAGTACCACTCCAGCTGGTGTTAATAGAGGTCTGGATTGAATTGGCACACTCCTGGTGAGTGAGTGGGGCCCAGTCCCACTCCAGCTGGTATTAAGAGGTCTGGATTGAATTGGCTCCTTCCTGGTGAGTGAGTGGGTTTCAGTCCCACTCCAGCTGGTATTTCGATGTCTGGAATGAATTGGCTCCTTCCTGGTGAGTGAGTGGGGCTCAGTCCCACTCCAGCTGGTATTAAGAGTTCTGGATTGAATTGGCTCCTTCCTGGTGTGAGTGGGGCTCAGTACCACTCCAGCTGGTATTAATAGAGGCCTGGTTTGAATTGACTCTTTCCTGGTGTGTGAGTGGGACTCAGGACCACTCCAGCTGGTATTAATAGAGGTCTGGATTGAATTGACTTTTTGCTGGTGTTTGAGTGGGACTCAGTACCACTCCAGCTGGTATTAATAGAGTCGTGGATTGAATTGGCTCTTTCCTGGTGCGTGACGGGGGCTCAGTACCACTCCAGCTGGTATTAATATAGGTCTGGATTGAATTGGCTCCTTCCTGGTGAGTGAGTGGGGCTCAGTACCACTCCAGCTGGTATTAATAGAGGTCTGGATTGAATTGGCACTTTCCTGGTGTGTGAGTGGGGCTTAGTACCACTCCAGCTAGTATTAATAGAGGTCTGGATTGAATTGGCACCTTCCTGGTGAGTGAGTGGGGCTCATTACCTCTCCAGCTGGTCTTAATAGAGGTTTGGATTGAATTGGCTCTTTCCTGCTGCTTGAATGGGGCTCAGTACCACTCTAGCTGGTATTAATAGAGGTCTGGATTGAATTGGCTCCTTCCTGGTGAGTGAGTGGGGCACAGTACCACTCCAGCTGGTATTAATAGAGGTCTGGATTGAATTGGCTCTTTCCTGGTGAGTGAGTGGGGCTCAGTACCACTCCAGTTGGTATTAATAGAGGTCTGGATTGAATTGCCTCCTTCCTGGTGAGTGAGTGGGGCTCAGTACCACTCCAGCCGGCATTAATAGAGATCTGGATTGAATTGGCTCCTTCCTGGTGAGTGAGTGGTGCTCTGTACCACTCCAGCTGGTATTAATAGAGGTCTGGATTGAATTGGCACCTTCCTGGTGAGTGCGTGGGGCTCAGTACCTGTTCAGCTGGTGTTAATAAGATGTCTGGATTGAATTGACTCCTTCCAGGTGAGTGAGTGGTGCTCAGTCTCACTCCAGCTGGTATTAAGAGGTCTGGATTGAATTGGCTCTTTCCTGGAGTGTGAGTGGGGCTCAATCCCACTCCAGCTGGTATTTAGAGGTCTGGATTGAATTGGCTCTTTCCTGCTGAGTGAGTGGGACTCAGTACCACTCCAGCTGGTGTTAATAGAGGTCTGGATGGAATTGGCACACTCCTGGTGAGTGAGTGGGGCCCAGTCCCACTCCAGCTGGTATTAAGAGGTCTGGATTGAATTGGCTCCTTCCTGGTGAGTGAGTGGGTTTCAGTCCCACTCCAGCTGGTATTTCGATGTCTGGAATGAATTGTCTCCTTCCTGGTGAGTGAGTGGGGCTCAGTCCCACTCCAGCTGGTATTAAGAGTTCTGGATTGAATTGGCTCCTTCCTGGTGTGAGTGGGGCTCAGTACCACTCCAGCTGGTATTAATAGAGGCCTGGTTTGAATTGACTCTTTCCTGGTGTGTGAGTGGGACTCAGGACCACTCCAGCTGGTATTAATAGAGGTCTGGATTGAATTGACTTTTTGCTGGTGTTTGAGTGGGACTCAGTACCACTCCAGCTGGTATTAATAGAGTCGTGGATTGAATTGGCTCTTTCCTGGTGCGTGACGGGGGCTCAGTACCACTCCAGCTGGTATTAATAGAGGTCTGGATTGAATTGGCTCCTTCCTGGTGTGTGAGTGGGGCTCAGTACAACTCCAGCTGGTATTAATAGAGGTCTGGATTGAATTGGCACTTTCCTGATGTGTGAGTGGGGCTTAGCACCACTCCAGCTGGTATTAATAGAGGTCTGGATTGAATTGGCTCCTTCCTGGTGAGTGAGTGGTGCTCAGTACCACTCCAGCTGGTTTAAATAGAGATCTGGATTGAATTGGCACCTTCCTGGTGAGTGAGTGGGGCTCATTACCTCTCCAGCTGTTGTTAATAAGAGGTCTGGATTGAATTGGCTCTTTCCTGGTGTGTGAGTGGGGCTCAGTACCACTCCAGTTGGTATTAATAGAGGTCTGGATTGAATTGACTCTTTCCTGGTGTGTGAGTGGCACTCAATCCCACTCCAGCTGGTGTTAATAGATGTTTCGATTGAATTGGCTCTTTCCTGATGTGTGAGTGGGGCTCAGTATCCCTCCAGCTGGTATAAATAGAGGCCTGGATTAAATTGCCTCTGTCCTGGTGTGTGAGTGGGACTCAGTACCACTCCAGCTGGTAGTAATAGAAGTCTGTATTGAATTGGCTCTTTCCTGGTGTGTGAGTGGGACTCAGTACCACTGCAGCTGGTCTTAATAGAGGTTTGGATTGAATTGGCTCTTTCCTGCTGCTTGAGTGGGGCTCAGTACCACTCCAGCTGGTATTAATAGAGGTCTGGATTGAATTGGCTCCTTCCTGGTGAGTGAGTGGGAGACAGTACCACTCCAGCTGGTATTAATAGAGGTCTGGATTGAATTGGCTCTTTCCTGGTGAGTGAGTGGGGCTCAGTACCACTCCAGTTGGTATTAATAGAGGTCTGGATTGAATTGCCTCCTTCCTGGTGAGTGAGTGGGGCTCAGTACCACTCCAGCCGGCATTAATAGAGGTCTGGATTGAATTGGCTCCTTCCTGGTGAGTGAGTGGGGCTCTGTACCACTCCAGCTGGTATTAATAGAGGTCTGGATTGAATTGGCACCTTCCTGGTGAGTGCGTGGGGCTCAGTACATGTTCAGCTGGTGTTAATAAGAGGTCTGGATTGAATTGACTCCTTCCAGGTGAGTGCGTGGTGCTCAGTCTCACTCCAGCTGGTATTAAGAGGTCTGGATTGAATTGGCTCTTTCCTGGAGTGTGAGTGTGACTCAGTACCACTCCAGCTGGTGTTTAGAGGTCTGGATTGAATTGGCTCTTTCCTGCTGAGTGAGTGTGACTCGGTACCACTCCAGCTGGTGTTAATAGTGGTCTGGATTGAATTGGCACATTCCTGGTGAGTGAGTGGGGCCCAGTCCCACTCCAGCTGGTATTATGAGGTCTGGAAGGAATTGGCTCCTTCCTGGTGAGTGAGTGGGTTTCAGTCCAACTCCAGCTGGTATTTCGAGGTCTGGAATGAATTGGCTCCTTCCTGGTGAGTGAGTGGGGCTCAGTCCCACTCCAGCTGGTATTAAGAGTTCTGGATTGAATTGGCTCCTTCCTGGTGTGAGTGGGGTTCAGTACCACTCCAGCTGGTATTAATAGAGGCCTGGTTTGAATTGACTCTTTCCTGGTGAGTGAGTGGGACTCAGGACCACTCCAGCTGGTATTAATAGAGGTCTGGATTGAATTGAATTTTTGCTGGTGTTTGAGTGGGACTCAGTACCACTCCAGCTGGTATTAATAGAGGCGTGGATTGAATTGGCTCTTTCCTGGTGCGAGACGGGGGCTCAGTACCATTCCAGCTGGTATTAATAGAGGTCTGGATTGAATTGGCTCCTTCCTGGTGAGTGAGTGGAGCTCAGTAGCACTCCAGCTGGTATTTATAGAGGTCTGGATTAAATTGGATCCTTCCTGGTGAGTGAGTGGGGCTCAGTACCACTCCAGCTGGTATTAATAGAGGTCTGGATTGAATTGGCACTTTCCTGGTATGTGAGTGGGGCTTACTACCACTCCAGCTGGTATTAATAGAGGTCTGGATTGAATTGGCTCCTTCCTGGTGAGTGAGTGGTGCTCAGTACCACTCCAGCTGGTATTAATAGAGGTCTGGATTGAATTGGCACCTTCCTGGTGAGTGAGTGGGGCTCATTACCTCTCCAGCTGGTGTTAATAAGAGGTCTGGATTGAATTGGCTCTTTCCTGGTTATGTGAGTGGGGCTCAGTACCACTCCAGCTGGTATTAATAGAGGTCTGGATTGAATTGACTCTTTCCTGGTGTGTGAGTGGGACTCCATTCCACTCCAGCTGGTGTTAATAGATGTTTCGATTGAATTGGCTCTTTCCTGGTGTGTGAGTGGGGCTCAGTACCACTCCAGCTGGTATAAATAGAGGCCTGGATTGAATTGGCTCTATACTGGTGTGTGAGTGGGACTCAGTACCGCTCCAGCTGGTATTAATAGAGGCCTGGATTGAACTGGCTCTTCCCTGGTGTGTGAGTGGGACTCAGTACCGCTCCAGCTGGTGTTAATAGAGGCCTGGATTGAACTGGCTCTTCCCTGGTGTGTGAGTGGGACTCAGTACCATTCCAGCTGTTATTAATAGAGGCCTGGATTAAATTGGCTATATCCTGGTGTGTGAGTGGGACTCAGTACCACTCCAGCTGGTATTAATAGAAGTCTGTATTGAATTGGCACTTTCTTGGTGTGTGAGTGGGACTCAGTACCACTCCAGCAGGTATTAATAGAGGCCTGGAATGAATTTGTTCTTTACTGGTGTGTGAGTGGGACTCAGTACCACTCCAGCTGGTATTAATAGAGGTCTGGATTGATTTGGCTCTTTCCTGCTGCTTGAGTGGGGCTCAGTACCACTCCAGCTGGTATTAATAGAGGTCTGGATTGAATTGGCTCCTTCCTGGTGAGTGAGTGTGGCTCAGTACCACTCCAGCTGGTATTAATAGAGGTCTGGAATGAATTGGCTCCTTCCTGGTGAGTGAGTGGGGCACAGTACCACTCCAGCTGGTATTAATAGAGGTCAGGATTGAATTGGCTCTGTCCTGGTGAGTGAGTGGGGCTCAGTACCACTCCAGTTGGTATTAATAGAGGTCTGGATTGAATTGCCTCCTTCCTGGTGAGTGAGTGGGGCTCAGTACCACTCCAGCCGGCATTAATAGAGGTCTGGATTGAATTGGCTCCTTCCTGGTGAGTGAGTGGGGCTCTGTCCCACTCCAGCTGGTGTTAATAGAGGTCTGGATAGAATTGGCACATTCCTGGTGAGTGAGTGGGGCCCAGACCCCTCCAGCTGGTATTAAGAGTTCTGGATTGAATTGGCTCCTTCCTGCTGTGAGTGGGGGTCAGTACAACTCCAGCTGGTATTAATAGAGGTCTGGATTGAATTGGCTCCTTCCTGGTGAGTGAGTGGGGCTCAGTACCACTCCAGCTGGTATTAATAGAGGTCTGGATTGAATTGGCTCCCTCCTGGTGAGTGAGTGGGAGACAGTACCACTCCAGCTGGTATTAATAGAGGTCTGGATTGAATTGGCTCTTTCCTGGTGAGTGAGTGGGGCTCAGTACCACTCCAGTTGGTATTAATAGAGGTCTGGATTGAATTGCCTCCTTCCTGGTGAGTGAGTGGGGCTCAGTACCACTCCAGCCGGCATTAATAGATGTCTGGATTCAATTGGCTCCTTCCTGGTGAGTGAGTGGGGCTCTGTACCACTCCAGCTGGTATTAATAGAGTTCTGGATTGAATTGGCACCTTCCTGGTGAGTGCGTGGGGCTCAGTACCTGTTCAGCTGGTGTTAATAAGAGGTCTGGATTGAATTGGCTCCTTCCAGGTGAGTGCGTGGTGCTCAGTCTCACTCCAGCTGGTATTAAGAGGTCTGGATTGAATTGGCTCTTTCCTGCTGAGTGAGTGTGACTCAGTACCACTCCAGCTGGTGTTAATAGTGGTCTGGATTGAATTGGCACATTCCTGGTGAGTGAGTGGGGCCCAGTCCCACTCCAGCTGGTATTATGAGGTCTGGAAGGAATTGGCTCCTTCCTGGTGAGTGAGTGGGTTTCAGTCCAACTCCAGCTGGTATTTCGAGGTCTGGAATGAATTGGCTCCTTCCTGGTGAGTGAGTGGGGCTCAGTCCCACTCCAGCTGGTATTAAGAGTTCTGGATTGAATTGGCTCCTTCCTGGTGTGAGTGGGGTTCAGTACCACTCCAGCTGGTATTAATAGAGGCCTGGTTTGAATTGACTCTTTCCTGGTGAGTGAGTGGGACTCAGGACCACTCCAGCTGGTATTAATAGAGGTCTGGATTGAATTGAATTTTTGCTGGTGTTTGAGTGGGACTCAGTACCACTCCAGCTGGTATTAATAGAGGCGTGGATTGAATTGGCTCTTTCCTGGTGCGAGACGGGGGCTCAGTACCATTCCAGCTGGTATTAATAGAGGTCTGGATTGAATTGGCTCCTTCCTGGTGAGTGAGTGGAGCTCAGTAGCACTCCAGCTGGTATTTATAGAGGTCTGGATTGAATTGGATCCTTCCTGGTGAGTGAGTGGGGCTCAGTACCACTCCAGCTGGTATTAATAGAGGTCTGGATTGAATTGGCACTTTCCTGGTATGTGAGTGGGGCTTACTACCAATCCAGCTGGTATTAATAGAGGTCTGGATTGAATTGGCTCCTTCCTGGTGAGTGAGTGGTGCTCAGTACCACTCCAGCTGGTATTAATAGAGGTCTGGATTGAATTGGCACCTTCCTGGTGAGTGAGTGGGGCTCATTACCTCTCCAGCTGGTGTTAATAAGAGGTCTGGATTGAATTGGCTCTTTCCTGGTTATGTGAGTGGGGCTCAGTACCACTCCAGCTGGTATTAATAGAGGTCTGGATTGAATTGACTCTTTCCTGGTGTGTGAGTGGGACTCCATTCCACTCCAGCTGGTGTTAATAGATGTTTCGATTGAATTGGCTCTTTCCTGGTGTGTGAGTGGGGCTCAGTCCCACTCCAGCTGGTATAAATAGAGGCCTGGTTTGAATTGGCTCTTTACTGGTGTGTGAGTGGGACTCAGTACCGCACCAGCTGGTATTAATAGAGGCCTGGATTGAACTGGCTCTTCCCTGGTGTGTGAGTGGGACTCAGTACCGCTCCAGCTGGTATTAATAGAGGCCTGGATTGAACTGGCTCTTCCCTGGTGTGTGAGTGGGACTCAGTACCATTCCAGCTGTTATTAATAGAGGCCTGGATTAAATTGGCTATATCCTGGTGTGTGAGTGGGACTCAGTACCACTCCAGCTGGTATTAATAGAAGTCTGTATTGAATTGGCACTTTCTTGGTGTGTGAGTGGGACTCAGTACCACTCCAGCAGGTATTAATAGAGGCCTGGAATGAATTTGTTCTTTACTGGTGTGTGAGTGGGACTCAGTACCACTCCAGCTGGTATTAATAGAGGTCTGGATTGATTTGGCTCTTTCCTGCTGCTTGAGTGGGGCTCAGTACCACTCCAGCTGGTATTAATAGAGGTCTGGATTGAATTGGCTCCTTCCTGGTGAGTGAGTGTGGCTCAGTACCACTCCAGCTGGTATTAATAGAGGTCTGGATTGAATTGGCTCCTTCCTGGTGAGTGAGTGGGGCACAGTACCACTCCAGCTGGTATTAATAGAGGTCAGGATTGAATTGGCTCTGTCCTGGTGAGTGAGTGGGGCTCAGTACCACTCCAGTTGGTATTAATAGAGGTCTGGATTGAATTGCCTCCTTCCTGGTGAGTGAGTGGGGCTCAGTACCACTCCAGCCGGCATTAATAGAGGTCTGGATTGAATTGGCTCCTTCCTGGTGAGTGAGTGGGGCTCTGTACCACTCCAGCTGGTATTAATAGAGGTCTGGATTGAATTGGCACCTTCCGGGTGAGTGCATGGGGCTCAGTACCTGTTCAGCTGGTGTTAATAAGAGGTCTGGATTGAAATGACTCCTTCCAGTTGAGTGAGTGGTGCTCAGTCTCACTCCAGCTGGAATTAAGAGGTCTGGATTGAATTGGCTCTTTCCTGGTGTGTGAGTGGGACTCAGTACCACTCCAGCTGGTGTTAATAGAGGTCTGGATTGAATTGGCACATTCCTGGTGAGTGAGTGGGGCCCAGTCCCACTCCAGCTGGTATTAAGAGGTCTGGATTGAATTGGCTCCCTCCTGGTGAGTGAGTGGGTTTCAGCCCCCCTCCATCTGGTATTTCGAGGTCTGGAATATATTGGCTCCTTCCTGGTGAGTTAGTGGGGCTCAGTCCCACTCCAGCTGGTGTTAATAGAGGTCTGGATAGAATTGGCACATTCCTGGTGCGTGAGTGGGGCCCAGACCCCTCCAGCTGGTATTAAGAGTTCTGGATTGAATTGGCTCCTTCCTGCTGTGAGTGGGGGTCAGTACAACTCCAGCTGGTATTAATAGTGGCCTGGTTTGAATTGACTCTTTCCTGGTGTGTGAGTGGGACTCAGGACCACTCCAGCTGGTATTAATAGAGGTCTGGATTGAATTGACTTTTTCCTGGTGTGTGAGTGGGACTCAGTACCACTCCAGCTGGTATTAATAGAGGCGTGGATTGAATTGGCTCTTTCCTGGTGTGTGAGTGGGGCTCAGTACCACTCCAGCTGGTATAAATAGAGGCCTGGATTGAATTGGCTCTTTACTGGTGTGTGAGTGGGACTCAGTACCGCTCCAGCTGGTATTAACAGAGGCCTGGATTGAACTGGCTCTTCCCTGGTGTGTGAGTGCGACTCAGTACCATTCCAGCTGTTATTAATAGAGGCCTGCATTAAATTGGCTCTATCCTGGTGTGTGAGTGGGACTCAGTACCACTCCAGCAGGTATTAATAGAAGTCTGTATTGAATTGGCACTTTCCTGGTGTGTGAGTGGGACTCAGTACCACTCCAGCAGGTATTAATAGAGGCCTGGAATGAATTTGTTCTTTACTGGTGTGTGAGTGGGACTCAGTACCACTCCAGCTGGTATTAATAGAGGTCTGGATTGATTTGGCTCTTTCCTGCTGCTTGAGTGGGGCTCAGTACCACTCCAGCTGGTATTAATAGAGGTCTGGATTGAATTGGCTCCTTCCTGGTGACTGAGTGGGGCTCAGTACCACTCCAGCTGGTATTAATAGAGGTCTGGATTGAATTGGCTCCTTCCTGGTGAGTGAGTGGGGCACAGTACCACTCCAGCTGGTATTAATAGAGGTCTGGACTGAATTGGCTCTGTCCTGGTGAGTGAGTGGGGCTCAGTACCACTCCAGTTGGTATTAATAGAGGTCTGGATTGAATTGCCTCCTTCCTGGTGAGTGAGTGGGGCTCAGTACCACTCCAGCCGGCATTAATAGAGGTCTGGATTGAATTGGCTCCTTCCTGGTGAGTGAGTGGGGCTCTATACCACTCCAGCTGGTATTAATAGAGGTCTGGATTGAATTGCCACCTTACTGGTGAGTGCGTGGGGCTCAGTACCTGTTCAGCTGTTGTTAATAAGAGGTCTGGACTGAATTGGCTCTGTCCTGGTGAGTGAGTGGGGCTCAGTACCACTCCAGTTGGTATTAATAGAGGTCTGGATTGAATTGCCTCCTTCCTGGTGAGTGAGTGGGGCTCAGTACCACTCCAGTTGGTATTAATAATAACTTGAAGATAGACAAGTCTCCCGGGCCTGACGGGGTATATCCAAGGATGTTATGGGAAGCAAGGGATGAAATTGCAGAGCCGCTGGCAATGATCTTTTCATCTTCTCTGCTGACGGGGGTGGTACCAGGTGATTGGAGGGTGGCAAATGTTGTGCCCCTGTTCAAGAAAGGGAATAGGAACAACCCTGGGAATTACAGGCCAGTTAGTCTTACTTCGGTGGTAGGCAAGTTGATGGAAAAGGTGCTGAGGGATAGGATTTCTGAGCATCTGGAAAGACACTGCTTGATTCGGGACAGTCAGCACGGTTTTGTGAGGGGTAGGTCTTGCCTCACAAGCCTGATTGAATTCTTTGAGCAGGTGACCAAGCAAGTGGATGAGGGTAAACCAGTGGATGTGGTGTACATGGATTTTAGTAAGGCATTTGATAAGGTCCCCCATGGTAGACTTATGGAGAAAGTCAGGAGGCATGGGATAGTGGGGAATGTGGCCAGTTGGATTAAGAATTGGCTAACTGATAGAAGGCAGAGAGTGGTCTTAGATGGTAAATACTCAGCCTGGAGCCCAGTTACCAGTGGCGTGCCGCAGGGATCAGTTCTGGGTCCTCTCCTGTTTGTGATTTTTATTAACGACTTGGATGAGGAAGTCGAAGGGTGGGTCAGTAAATTTGCAGATGATACAAAGGTTGGTGGAGTTGTGGATACCGAGGAGGGCTATTGTCGTCTGCAAAGGGACTTGGATAGGTTGCAGTGCTGGGCTGAAAAGTGGCAGATGGAGTTTAACCCTGAAAAGTGTGAGGTCGTCCATTTTGGAAGGACAAACATGAATGCAAAATACTGGGTTAACGGTAGGGTTCTTGGGCATGTGGAGGAGCAGAGAGACCTTGGGGTCTATGTGCATAGATCATTGAAAGTTGCAACTCAAGTGGATAGGGCTGTGAAGAAGGCATATGGGGTGTTAGCGTTCATTAGCAGAGGGATTGAATTTAAGAGCCGTGAGGTGATGATGCAGCTGTACAGGACCTTGGTAAGGCCTCATTTGGAGTACTGTGTGCAGTTCTGGTCGCCTCATTTTAGGAAGGATGTGGAAGCCTTGGAGAGGGTGCAGAGGAGATTTACCAGGATGTTGCCTGGAATGGAGAATAAGTCTTACGAGGAAAGGCTGAACATTCTAGGCCTCTTCTCATTAGAAAGGAGAAGGATGAGGGGTGACATGATAGAGGTTTATAAGATGATCAGGGGAATAGATAGGGTAGACAGTCAGAAACTTTTTCCCCGGGTGGAGCAAAGCGTTACAAGGGGTCATAAATTTAAGGTGAAGGGTGGGAGATATAAGGGGGATGTCAGGGGAAGGTTCTTTACCCAGAGAGTGGTCGAGGCATGGAATGCCTTGCCCGGGGAAGTTGTTGAGTCAGAAACTTTAGGGACTTTCAAAAGGCTTTTGGATAGGTATATGGATAAAGGAGAATGATGGGGTATAGATTAAATTGTCCTTGACAGAGGACAAAGGATCGGCACAACATTGTGGGCCGAAGGGCCTGTTCTGTGCTGTATGTTCTATGTTCTATGTCTGGATTGAATTGACTCCTTCCAGGTGAGTGAGTGGTGCTCAGTCTCACTCCAGCTGGTATTAAGAGGTCTGGATTGAATTGGCTCTTTCCTGGTATGTGAGTGGGACTCAGTACCACTCCAGCTGGTGTTAATAGAGGTCTGGATTGAATTGGCACATTCCTGGTGAGTGAGTGGGGCCCAGTCCCACTCCAGCTGGTATTAAGCGTTCTGGATTGAATTGGCTCCTTCCTGGTGTGAGTGGGGCTCAATACCACTCCAGCTGGTATTAATAGAGGCCTGGTTTGAATTGACTCTTTCCTGGTGTGTGAGTGGGACTCAGGACCACTCCAGCTGGTATTAATAGAGGTCTGGATTGAATTGACTTTTTGCTGGTGTGTGAGTGGGACTCAGTACCACTCCAGCTGGTATTAATAGAGGCGTGGATTGAATTGGCTCTTTCCTGGTGCGTGACGGGGGCTCGGTACCACTCCAGCTGGTATTAATAGAGACCAAGATTGAATAGGCTCTTTCCTGGTGTGTGAGTGGGACTCAGTACCTCTCCAGCTGGTACTAATAGAGGCCTGGATTGAATTGACTCTTCCCTGGTGTGTGTTTGGGACTCAGTTCCACTCCACCTGGTATGCATAGAGGCCTGGATTGACTTGGCTCTTTCCTGGTGCGTGTCTGGGGCTCAGTACCACTCCAGCTGGTATTAATAGAGGCCTGGATTGAATTGGCTCTTTCGTGGTGTGTGAGTGGGACTCGGTAACACTCCAGCTGGTATTTATCGAGGTGTGGATTGATATTTCTCTTTCCTGGTGTGTGAGTGGGGCTCAGTACCACTCCAGCTGGTATTAATATAGATCTGGATTTAATTGCCTCTTTCCTGGTGTGTGAGTGGGTCTCGGCATCACTTCAGCTGGTATTTATCGAGATGTGGATTGATATTTCTCTTTCCTGGTGTGTGAGTGGGGCTCAGTACCACTCCAGCTGGTATAAATATAGACCTGGATTTAATTGCCTCTTTACTGGTGTGTGAGTGGGTCTCGGTAACACTCCAGCTGGTATTTATCGAGTTGTGGATTGATATTTCTCTTTCCTGGTGTGTGAGTGGGACTCAGTACCATTCCAGCTTGTATTAATAGAGGTTTGGATAGATTTGGCTCTTTGCTGGTGTGTGAGTGGGACTCAGTACCACTCCAGCTTGTATTCATAGAGGTCTGGATTGAATTGGCTCTTTCCTGGTGAGTGAGTGGGGCTCAGTACCACTCCAGCTGGTATTAATAGAGGTCTGGATTGAATTGGCTCTTTCCTGGTGAGTGAGTGGGGCTCAGTACCACTCCACTTGGTATTAATAGAGGTCTGGATTGAATTGCCTCCTTCCTGGAGAGTGAGTGGGGCTCAGTACCACTCCAGCCGGCATTAATGGAGGTCTGGATTGAATTGGCTTCTTCCTGGTGTGTGAGTGGTGCTCTGTACCACTCCAGCTGGTATTGATAGAGGTCTGGATTGAATTGGCACCTTCCTGGTGAGTGCGTGGGGCTCAGTACCTGTTCAGCTGGTGTTAATAAGAGGTCTGGATTGAATTGACTCCTTCCAGGTGAGTGCGTGGGGGTCAGTCTCACTCCAGCTGGTATTAAGAGGTCTGGATTGAATTGGCTCTTTCCTGGTGTGTGAGTGGGGCTCAATCCCACTCCAGCTGGTATTTGGAGGTCTGGATTGAATTGGCTCTTTGCTGTTGAGTGAGTGGGACTCAGTACCTCTCCAGCTGGTGTTAATAGAGTTCTGGATTGAATTGCCACATTCCTGGTGAGTGAGTGGGGCTCAGTCCCACTCCAGCTGGTATTAAGAAGTCTGGATTGAATTGGCTCTTTCCTGGTGAGTGAGTGGGGCTCAGTACCACTCCAGCTGGTATTAATAGAGGTCTGGATTGAATTGGCTCTTTCCTGGTGAGTGAGTGGGGCTCAGTACCACTCCAGCTGGTATTAATAGAGGCCTGGATTTAATTGCCTGTTTCCTGGTGTGTGAGTGGGACTCGGTAACACTCCAGCTGGTATTTATAGAGGTGTTGATTGATATTTCTCTTTCCTGGTGTGTGAGTGGGACTCAGTACAACTCCAGCTGGTATTAATATAGACCTGGATTGAATTGCCTCTTTCCTGGTGTGTGAGTGGGTCTCGGTAACACTCCAGCTGGTATTTATCGAGGAGTGGTTTGATATTTCTCATTCCTGGTGTGTGAGTGGGACTCAGTACCACTCCAGCTGGTATTAATAGAGGTCTGGATTGATTTGGATCTTTCCTGCTGTTTGAGTGGGGCTCAGTACCACTCCAGCTGGTATTAATAGAGGTCTGGATTGAATTGGCTCCTTCCTGGTGAGTGAGTGGGGCTCAGTAGCACTCCAGCTGGTATTGATAGAGGTCTGAACTAAATTGGCTCCTTCCTGGTGAGTGAGTGGGGCTCAGTACCACTCCAGCTGGTATTAATAGAGGTCTGGATTGAATTGGCACTTTCCTGGTGTGTGAGTGGGGCTTAGTACCACTCCAGCTGGTATAAATAGAGGTCTGGATTGAATTGGCTCCTTCCTGGTGTGTGAGTGGGGCTCAATTCCGCTCCAGCTGGTGTTAATAGATGTTTCGATTGAATTGGCTCTTTCCTGGTGTGTGAATGGGGCTCAGTGCCACTCCAGCTGGTATAAATAGAGGCCTGGATTGAATTGGCTCTTTACTGGTGTGTGAGTGGGACTCAGTACCGCTCCAGCTGGTATTAATAGAGGCCTGGATTGAACTGGCTCTTCCCTGGTGTGTGAGTGGGACTCAGTACCATTCCAGCTGGTATTAATAGAGGCCTGGATTGAACTGGCTCTATCCTGGTGTGTGAGTACGACTCAGTGCCACTCCAGCTGGTATTAATAGAAGTCTGTATTGAATTGGCACTTTCCTGGTGTGTGAGTGGGACTCTGTACCACTCCAGCAGGTATTAATAGAGGCCTGGAACGAATTTGTTCTTTACTGGTGTGTGAGTGGGACTCAGTACCACTCCAGCCGGTATTAATAGAGGTCTGGATTGATTTGGCTCTTTCCTGCTGCTTGAGTGGGGCTCAGTACCACTCCAGCTGGTATTAATAGAGGTCTGGATTGAATTGGCTCCTTCATGGTGAGTGAGTGGGGCTCAGTACCACTCCAGCTGGTATTAATAGAGGTCTGGATTGAATTGGCTCCTTCCTGGTGAGTGAGTGGGGCACAGTACCACTCCAGCTGGTATTAATAGAGGTCTGGATTGAATTGCCTCCTTCCTGGTGTTTGAGTGGGGCTCAGTACCACTCCAGCCGACATTAATAGAGGTCTGGATTGAATTGGCTCCTTCCTGGTGCGTGAGTGGGGCTCTGTACCACTCCAGCTGGTATTAATAGAGGTCTGGATTGAATTGGCACCTTCCTGGTGAGTGCGTGGGGCTCAGTACCTGTTCAGCTGGTGTTAATAAGAGGTCTGGATTGAATTGACTCCTTCCAGGTGAGTGAGTGGGGCTCAGTCTCACTCCAGCTGGTATTAAGAGGTCTGGATTGAATTGGCTCTTTCCTGGTGTGTGAGTGGGGCTCAATCCCACTCCAGCTGGTATTCAGTGGTCTGGATTGAATTGGCTCTTTCCTGCTGAGTGAGTGGGACTCAGTACCACTCCAGCTGGTGTTAATACAGGTCTGGATTGAATTGGCTCCTTCCTGGTGAGTGAGTGGGGCTCAGTACCACTCCAGCTGGTATTAATAGAGGTCTGGATTGAATTGGCTCCTTCCTGGTGGGTGAGTGGGGCTCAATTCCGCTCCAGCTGGTGTTAATAGATGTTTCGATTGAATTGGCTCTTTCCTGGTGTGTGAATGGGGCTCAGTGCCACTCCAGCTGGTATAAATAGAGGCCTGGATTGAATTGGCTCTTTACTGGTGTGTGAGTGGGACTCAGTACCGCTCCAGCTGGTATTAATAGAGGCCTGGATTGAACTGGCTCTTCCCTGGTGTGTGAGTGGGACTCAGTACCATTCCAGCTGGTATTAATAGAGGCCTGGATTGAACTGGCTCTATCCTGGTGTGTGAGTACGACTCAGTGCCACTCCAGCTGGTATTAATAGAAGTCTGTATTGAATTGGCACTTTCCTGGTGTGTGAGTGGGACTCTGTACCACTCCAGCAGGTATTAATAGAGGCCTGGAACGAATTTGTTCTTTACTGGTGTGTGAGTGGGACTCAGTACCACTCCAGCCGGTATTAATAGAGGTCTGGATTGATTTGGCTCTTTCCTGCTGCTTGAGTGGGGCTCAGTACCACTCCAGCTGGTATTAATAGAGGTCTGGATTGAATTGGCTCCTTCATGGTGAGTGAGTGGGGCTCAGTACCACTCCAGCTGGTATTAATAGAGGTCTGGATTGAATTGGCTCCTTCCTGGTGAGTGAGTGGGGCACAGTACCACTCCAGCTGGTATTAATAGAGGTCTGGATTGAATTGCCTCCTTCCTGGTGTTTGAGTGGGGCTCAGTACCACTCCAGCCGACATTAATAGAGGTCTGGATTGAATTGGCTCCTTCCTGGTGCGTGAGTGGGGCTCTGTACCACTCCAGCTGGTATTAATAGAGGTCTGGATTGAATTGGCACCTTCCTGGTGAGTGCGTGGGGCTCAGTACCTGTTCAGCTGGTGTTAATAAGAGGTCTGGATTGAATTGACTCCTTCCAGGTGAGTGAGTGGGGCTCAGTCTCACTCCAGCTGGTATTAAGAGGTCTGGATTGAATTGGCTCTTTCCTGGTGTGTGAGTGGGGCTCAATCCCACTCCAGCTGGTATTCAGTGGTCTGGATTGAATTGGCTCTTTCCTGCTGAGTGAGTGGGACTCAGTACCACTCCAGCTGGTGTTAATACAGGTCTGGATTGAATTGGCACATTCCTGATGAGTGAGTGGGGCCCAGTCCCACTCCAGCTGGTATTAAGAGGTCTGGATTGAATTGGCTTCTTCCTGGTGAGTGATTGGGTTTCAGTCCCACTCAAGATGGTATTTCGAGGTCTGGAATGAATTGGCTCCTTCCTGGTGAGTGAGTGGGGCTCAGTCCCACTCCAGCTGGTATTAATAGAGGTCTGGATTGAATTGGCTCTTTCCTGGTGAGTGAGTGGGGCTCAGTACCACTCCAGCTGGTATTAATAGAGGCCTGGATTTAATTGCCTGTTTCCTGGTGTGTGAGTGGGACTCGGTAACACTCCAGCTGGTATTTATAGAGGTGTTGATTGATATTTCTCTTTCCTGGTGTGTGAGTGGGACTCAGTACAACTCCAGCTGGTATTAATATAGACCTGGATTGAATTGCCTCTTTCCTGGTGTGTGAGTGGGTCTCGGTAACACTCCAGCTGGTATTTATCGAGGAGTGGTTTGATATTTCTCATTCCTGGTGTGTGAGTGGGACTCAGTACCACTCCAGCTGGTATTAATAGAGGTCTGGATTGATTTGGATCTTTCCTGCTGTTTGAGTGGGGCTCAGTACCACTCCAGCTGGTATTAATAGAGGTCTGGATTGAATTGGCTCCTTCCTGGTGAGTGAGTGGGGCTCAGTAGCACTCCAGCTGGTATTGATAGAGGTCTGAACTAAATTGGCTCCTTCCTGGTGAGTGAGTGGGGCTCAGTACCACTCCAGCTGGTATTAATAGAGGTCTGGATTGAATTGGCACTTTCCTGGTGTGTGAGTGGGGCTTAGTACCACTCCAGCTGGTATAAATAGAGGTCTGGATTGAATTGGCTCCTTCCTGGTGTGTGAGTGGGGCTCAATTCCGCTCCAGCTGGTGTTAATAGATGTTTCGATTGAATTGGCTCTTTCCTGGTGTGTGAATGGGGCTCAGTGCCACTCCAGCTGGTATAAATAGAGGCCTGGATTGAATTGGCTCTTTACTGGTGTGTGAGTGGGACTCAGTACCGCTCCAGCTGGTATTAATAGAGGCCTGGATTGAACTGGCTCTTCCCTGGTGTGTGAGTGGGACTCAGTACCATTCCAGCTGGTATTAATAGAGGCCTGGATTGAACTGGCTCTATCCTGGTGTGTGAGTACGACTCAGTGCCACTCCAGCTGGTATTAATAGAAGTCTGTATTGAATTGGCACTTTCCTGGTGTGTGAGTGGGACTCTGTACCACTCCAGCAGGTATTAATAGAGGCCTGGAACGAATTTGTTCTTTACTGGTGTGTGAGTGGGACTCAGTACCACTCCAGCCGGTATTAATAGAGGTCTGGATTGATTTGGCTCTTTCCTGCTGCTTGAGTGGGGCTCAGTACCACTCCAGCTGGTATTAATAGAGGTCTGGATTGAATTGGCTCCTTCATGGTGAGTGAGTGGGGCTCAGTACCACTCCAGCTGGTATTAATAGAGGTCTGGATTGAATTGGCTCCTTCCTGGTGAGTGAGTGGGGCACAGTACCACTCCAGCTGGTATTAATAGAGGTCTGGATTGAATTGCCTCCTTCCTGGTGTTTGAGTGGGGCTCAGTACCACTCCAGCCGACATTAATAGAGGTCTGGATTGAATTGGCTCCTTCCTGGTGCGTGAGTGGGGCTCTGTACCACTCCAGCTGGTATTAATAGAGGTCTGGATTGAATTGGCACCTTCCTGGTGAGTGCGTGGGGCTCAGTACCTGTTCAGCTGGTGTTAATAAGAGGTCTGGATTGAATTGACTCCTTCCAGGTGAGTGAGTGGGGCTCAGTCTCACTCCAGCTGGTATTAAGAGGTCTGGATTGAATTGGCTCTTTCCTGGTGTGTGAGTGGGGCTCAATCCCACTCCAGCTGGTATTCAGTGGTCTGGATTGAATTGGCTCTTTCCTGCTGAGTGAGTGGGACTCAGTACCACTCCAGCTGGTGTTAATACAGGTCTGGATTGAATTGGCTCCTTCCTGGTGAGTGAGTGGGGCTCAGTACCACTCCAGCTGGTATTAATAGAGGTCTGGATTGAATTGGCTCCTTCCTGGTGTGTGAGTGGGGCTCAATTCCGCTCCAGCTGGTGTTAATAGATGTTTCGATTGAATTGGCTCTTTCCTGGTGTGTGAATGGGGCTCAGTGCCACTCCAGCTGGTATAAATAGAGGCCTGGATTGAATTGGCTCTTTACTGGTGTGTGAGTGGGACTCAGTACCGCTCCAGCTGGTATTAATAGAGGCCTGGATTGAACTGGCTCTTCCCTGGTGTGTGAGTGGGACTCAGTACCATTCCAGCTGGTATTAATAGAGGCCTGGATTGAACTGGCTCTATCCTGGTGTGTGAGTACGACTCAGTGCCACTCCAGCTGGTATTAATAGAAGTCTGTATTGAATTGGCACTTTCCTGGTGTGTGAGTGGGACTCTGTACCACTCCAGCAGGTATTAATAGAGGCCTGGAACGAATTTGTTCTTTACTGGTGTGTGAGTGGGACTCAGTACCACTCCAGCCGGTATTAATAGAGGTCTGGATTGATTTGGCTCTTTCCTGCTGCTTGAGTGGGGCTCAGTACCACTCCAGCTGGTATTAATAGAGGTCTGGATTGAATTGGCTCCTTCATGGTGAGTGAGTGGGGCTCAGTACCACTCCAGCTGGTATTAATAGAGGTCTGGATTGAATTGGCTCCTTCCTGGTGAGTGAGTGGGGCACAGTACCACTCCAGCTGGTATTAATAGAGGTCTGGATTGAATTGCCTCCTTCCTGGTGTTTGAGTGGGGCTCAGTACCACTCCAGCCGACATTAATAGAGGTCTGGATTGAATTGGCTCCTTCCTGGTGCGTGAGTGGGGCTCTGTACCACTCCAGCTGGTATTAATAGAGGTCTGGATTGAATTGGCACCTTCCTGGTGAGTGCGTGGGGCTCAGTACCTGTTCAGCTGGTGTTAATAAGAGGTCTGGATTGAATTGACTCCTTCCAGGTGAGTGAGTGGGGCTCAGTCTCACTCCAGCTGGTATTAAGAGGTCTGGATTGAATTGGCTCTTTCCTGGTGTGTGAGTGGGGCTCAATCCCACTCCAGCTGGTATTCAGTGGTCTGGATTGAATTGGCTCTTTCCTGCTGAGTGAGTGGGACTCAGTACCACTCCAGCTGGTGTTAATACAGGTCTGGATTGAATTGGCACATTCCTGATGAGTGAGTGGGGCCCAGTCCCACTCCAGCTGGTATTAAGAGGTCTGGATTGAATTGGCTTCTTCCTGGTGAGTGATTGGGTTTCAGTCCCACTCAAGATGGTATTTCGAGGTCTGGAATGAATTGGCTCCTTCCTGGTGAGTGAGTGGGGCTCAGTCCCTCTCCAGCTGGTATTAAGAGTTCTGGATTGAATTGGCTCCTTCCTGGTGTAAGTGGGGCTCAGTACCACTCCAGCTGGTATTAATGGAGGCCTGGTTTGAATTGACGCTTTCCTGGTGTGTGAGTGGGACTCAGTACCACTCCAGCTGGTATTAATAGAGGCGTGGATTGAATTGGCTCTTTCCTGGTGCGTGACGGGGGCTCAGTACCTCTCCAGCTGGTACTAATAGAGGCCTGCATTGAATTGACTCTTTCCTGGTGTGTGTGGGACTCAGTACCACTCCAGCTGGTATGAATAGAGGCCTGGATTGACTTGCCTCTTTCCCGGTGCGTGACTGGGGCTCAGTACCACTCCAGCTGGTATTAATAGAGGCCTGGATTGAATTGGCTCTTTCGTGGTGTGTGTGTGAGACTCAGTACCACTCCAGCTGGTATTTATCGAGGTGTGGATTGATATTTCTCTTTCCTGGTGTGTGAGTGGGGCTCAGTACCACTCCAGCTGGTATTAATATAGACCTGGATTTAATTGCCTCTTTCCTGGTGTGTGAGTGGGTCTCGGTAAAACTCCAGCTGGTATTTATCGAGGTGTGGATTGAAATTTCTCTTTCCTGGTGTGTGAGTGGGGCTCAGTACCACTCCAGCTGGTATTAATATAGACCTGGATTTAATTGACTCTTTCCCTGGTGTAGGAGTGGGGCTCAATCCCACTCCAGCTGGAATTTAGAAGTCTGGATTGAATTGGCTCTTTCCTGTTGAGTGAGTGGGACTCAGTACCACTCCAGCTGGTGTTAATAGAGTTCTGGATTGAATTGCCACATTCCTGGTGAGTGTGTGGGGCCCAGTCCCACTCCAGCTGGTATTAGGAGGTCTGGATTGAATTGGCTCCTTCCTGGTGAGTGACAGGGGCTCAGACCCACTCCAGCTGGTATTTAGAGGTCTGGATTGAATTGGCTCCTTCCTGGTGAGTGACTGGTGCTCAGTCCCACTCCTGCTGGTATTAAGAAGTCTGGATTGAATTGGCTCTTTCCTGGTGAGTGAGTGGGGCTCAGTACCACTCCAGCTGGTATTAATAGAGGCCTGGATTGAATTGGCTCTTTCGTGGTGTGTGAGTGGGACTCAGTACCACTCCAGCTGGTATGAATAGAGGCCTTGATTTAATTGCCTGTTTCCTGGTGTGTGAGTGGGACTCGGTAACACTCCAGCTGGTATTTATCGAGGTGTGGTTTGATATTTCTCTTTCCTGGTGTGTGAGTGGGACTCAGTACCACTCCAGCTGGTATTAATAGAGGTCTGGTTTGATTTGGATCTTTCCTGCTGTTTGAGTGGGGCTCAGTACCACTCCAGCTGGTATTAATAGAGGTCTGGATTGAATTGGCTCCTTCCTGGTGAGTGAGTGGGGCTCAGTAGCACTCCAGCTGGTATTTATAGAGGTCTGGATTAAATTGGCTCCTTCCTGGTGAGTGAGTGGGGCTCAGTACCACTCCAGCTGGTATTACTAGAGGTCTGGATTGAATTGGCTCCTTCCTGGTGAGTGAGTGGTGCTCAGTACCACTCCAGCTGGTATTAATAGAGGTCTGGATTGAATTGGCACCTTCCTGGTGAGTGAGTGGGGCTCATTACCTCTCCAGCTGGTGTTAATAAGAGGTCTGGATTTAGTTGCCTCTTGCCTGGTGTGTGAGGTGGTCTCGGTAACACTCCAGCTGGTATTTATCGATGTGTGGATTGATATTTCTCTTTCCTGGTGTGTGAGTGGGTCTCTGTACCACTCCAGCTGGTTTTAATAGAGTTCTGGATTGAATTGGCTCTTTACTGGTGTGTGAGTGGGACTCAGTACCACTCCAGCTGGTATTAATAGATGTCTGGATTGAATTGGCACTTTCCTGGTGTGTGAGTGGGGCTTAGTACCACTCCAGCTGGTATTAATAGAGGTCTGGATTGAATTGGCTCCTTCCTGGTGAGTGAGTGGGGCTCATTACCTCTCCAGCTGGTGTGAATAAGAGGTCTGGATTGAATTGGCTCTTTCCTGGTGTGTGAGTGGGGCTCAGTACCACTCCAGCTGGTATTAATAGAGGTCTGGAATGAATTGACTCTTTCCTGGAGTGTGAGTGGGACTCAATTCCACCCCAGCTGGTGTTAATGGATGTTTCGATTGAACTGGCTCTTCCCTGGTGTGTGAGTGGTACTCAGTACCATTGCAGCTGTTATTAATAGAGGCCTGGATTAAATTGGCTCTATCCTGGTGTGTGAGTGGGACTCAGTACCAGCCCAGCAGGTATTAATAGAGGCCTGGAATGAATTTGTTCTTTACTGGTCTGTGAGTGGGACTCAGTACCACTGCAGCTGGTCTTAATAGATGTTTGGATTGAATTGGCTCTTTCCTGCAGTGTGAGTGGGACTCAGTACCACTCCAGCTGGTATTAATAGAGTTCTGGATAGATTTGGCTCTTTCCTGCTGCTTGAGTGGGGCTCAGTACCACTCCAGCTGGTATTAATAGAGGTCTGGATTGAATTGGCTCCTTCCTGGTGAGTGAGTGGGGCTCAGTACCACTCCAGCTGGTATTAATAGAGGTCTGGATTGAATTGCCTCCTTCCTGGTGAGTGAGTGGGGCTCAGTACCACTCCAGCATTAATAGAGGTCTGGATTGAATTGGCTCCTTCCTGGTGAGTGAGTGGGGCTCAGTACCACTCCAGTTGGTATTAATAGAGGTCTGGATTGAATTGGCACCTTCCTGGTGAGTGCGTGGGGCTCAGTACCTGTTCAGCTGGTGTTAATAAGAGTTCTGGATTGAATTGACTCCTGCCAGGTGAGTGAGTGGGGCTCAGTCTCACTCCAGCTGTTATTAAGAGGTCTGGATTTAATTGGCTCTTTCCTGGTGTGTGAGTGGGGCTCAATCCCACTCCAGCTGGTATTTAGTGGACTGGAATGAATTGGCTCTTTCCTGCTGAGTGAGTGGGACTCAGTACCACTCCAGCTGGTGTTAATAGAGGTCTGGATAGATTTGGCTCTTTCCTGCTGCTTGAGTGGGGCTCAGTACCACTCCAGCTGGTATTAATAGAGGTCTGGATTGAATTGGCTCCTTCCTGGTGAGTGAGTGGGGCTCAGTAGCACTCCAACTGGTATTTATAGAGGTCTGGATTAAATTGGCTCCTTCCTGGTGAGTGAGTGGGGCTCAGTACCACTCCAGCTGGTATTAATAGAGGTCTGAATTGAATTGGCTCCTTCCTGGTGAGTGAGTGGTGCTCAGTACCACTCCAGCTGGTATTAATAGAGGTCTGGATTGAATTGCCACCTTCCCGGTGAGTGAGTGGGGCTCATTACCTCTCCAGCTGGTGTGAATAAGAGGTCTGGATTGAATTGGCTCTTTCCTGGTGTGTGAGTGGGGCTCAGTACCACTCCAGCTGGTATTAATAGAGGTCTGGATTGAATTGACTCTTTCCTGGTGTGTGAGTGGGACTCAATTCCACCCCAGCTGGTGTTAATGGATGTTTCGATTGAACTGGCTCTTCCCTGGTGTGTGAAAGGGACTCAGTACCATTCCAGCTGTTATTAATAGAGGCCTGGATTGAATTGGCACCTTCCTGGTGAGTGAGTGGGGCTCATTACCTCTCCAGCTGGTGTTAATAAGAGGTCTGGATTTAGTTGCCTCTTGCCTGGTGTGTGAGGTGGTCTCGGTAACACTCCAGCTGGTATTTATCGATGTGTGGATTGATATTTCTCTTTCCTGGTGTGTGAGTGGGTCTCTGTACCACTCCAGCTGGTTTTAATAGAGTTCTGGATTGAATTGGCTCTTTACTGGTGTGTGAGTGGGACTCAGTACCACTCCAGCTGGTATTAATAGATGTCTGGATTGAATTGGCACTTTCCTGGTGTGTGAGTGGGGCTTAGTACCACTCCAGCTGGTATTAATAGAGGTCTGGATTGAATTGGCTCCTTCCTGGTGAGTGAGTGGGGCTCATTACCTCTCCAGCTGGTGTGAATAAGAGGTCTGGATTGAATTGGCTCTTTCCTGGTGTGTGAGTGGGGCTCAGTACCACTCCAGCTGGTATTAATAGAGGTCTGGAATGAATTGACTCTTTCCTGGAGTGTGAGTGGGACTCAATTCCACCCCAGCTGGTGTTAATGGATGTTTCGATTGAACTGGCTCTTCCCTGGTGTGTGAGTGGTACTCAGTACCATTGCAGCTGTTATTAATAGAGGCCTGGATTAAATTGGCTCTATCCTGGTGTGTGAGTGGGACTCAGTACCAGCCCAGCAGGTATTAATAGAGGCCTGGAATGAATTTGTTCTTTACTGGTCTGTGAGTGGGACTCAGTATCACTGCAGCTGGTCTTAATAGATGTTTGGATTGAATTGGCTCTTTCCTGCAGTGTGAGTGGGACTCAGTACCACTCCAGCTGGTATTAATAGAGTTCTGGATAGATTTGGCTCTTTCCTGCTGCTTGAGTGGGGCTCAGTACCACTCCAGCTGGTATTAATAGAGGTCTGGATTGAATTGGCTCCTTCCTGGTGAGTGAGTGGGGCTCAGTACCACTCCAGCTGGTATTAATAGAGGTCTGGATTGAATTGCCTCCTTCCTGGTGAGTGAGTGGGGCTCAGTACCACTCCAGCATTAATAGAGGTCTGGATTGAATTGGCTCCTTCCTGGTGAGTGAGTGGGGCTCAGTACCACTCCAGTTGGTATTAATAGAGGTCTGGATTGAATTGGCACCTTCCTGGTGAGTGCGTGGGGCTCAGTACCTGTTCAGCTGGTGTTAATAAGAGTTCTGGATTGAATTGACTCCTTCCAGGTGAGTGAGTGGGGCTCAGTCTCACTCCAGCTGTTATTAAGAGGTCTGGATTTAATTGGCTCTTTCCTGGTGTGTGAGTGGGGCTCAATCCCACTCCAGCTGGTATTTAGTGGACTGGAATGAATTGGCTCTTTCCTGCTGAGTGAGTGGGACTCAGTACCACTCCAGCTGGTGTTAATAGAGGTCTGGATAGATTTGGCTCTTTCCTGCTGCTTGAGTGGGGCTCAGTACCACTCCAGCTGGTATTAATAGAGGTCTGGATTGAATTGGCTCCTTCCTGGTGAGTGAGTGGGGCTCAGTAGCACTCCAACTGGTATTTATAGAGGTCTGGATTAAATTGGCTCCTTCCTGGTGAGTGAGTGGGGCTCAGTACCACTCCAGCTGGTATTAATAGAGGTCTGAATTGAATTGGCTCCTTCCTGGTGAGTGAGTGGTGCTCAGTACCACTCCAGCTGGTATTAATAGAGGTCTGGATTGAATTGCCACCTTCCCGGTGAGTGAGTGGGGCTCATTACCTCTCCAGCTGGTGTGAATAAGAGGTCTGGATTGAATTGGCTCTTTCCTGGTGTGTGAGTGGGGCTCAGTACCACTCCAGCTGGTATTAATAGAGGTCTGGATTGAATTGACTCTTTCCTGGTGTGTGAGTGGGACTCAATTCCACCCCAGCTGGTGTTAATGGATGTTTCGATTGAACTGGCTCTTCCCTGGTGTGTGAAAGGGACTCAGTACCATTCCAGCTGTTATTAATAGAGGCCTGGATTAAATTGGCTCTATCCTGGTGTGTGAGTGGGACTCAGTACCAGCCCAGCAGGTATTAATAGAGGCCTGGAATGAATTTGTTCTTTACTGGTCTGTGAGTGGGAGTCAGTACCACTGCAGCTGGTCTTAATAGAGGTTTGGATTGAATTGGCTCTTTCCTGTTGTGTGAATGGGACTCAGTACCACTCCAGCTGGTATTAATAGAGGTCTGGATTGAGTTGGCTCTTTCCTGCTGCTTGAGTGGGGCTCAGTACCACTCCAGCTGGTATTAATAGAGGTCTGGATTGAATTGGCTCCTTCCTGGTGAGTGAGTGGGGCACAGTACCACTCCAGCTGGTATTAATAGAGGTCTGGATTGAATTGGCACCTTCCTGCTGAGTGAGTGGGGCTCATTACCTCTCCAGCTGGTGTGAATAAGAGGTCTGGATTGAATTCGCTCTTTCCTGGTGTGTGAGTGGGGCTCAGTACCACTCCAGCTGGTATTAATAGAGGTCTGGATTGAATTGACTCTTTCCTGGTGTGTGAGTGGGACTCAATTCCACCCCAGCTGGTGTTAATAGATGTTTCGATTGAACTGGCTCTTCCCTGGTGTGTGAGTGGTACTCAGTACCATTCCAGCTGTTATTAATAGAGGCCTGGATTAAATTGGCTCGATCTTGGTGTGTGAGTGGGCCTCAGAACCAGCCCAGCAGGTATTAATAGAGGCCTGGAATGAATTTGTTCTTTACTGATCTGTGAGTGGGACTCAGTACCACTGCAGCTGGTCTTAATAGAGGTTTGGATTGAATTGGCTCTTTCCTGCAGTGTGAGTGGGACTCAGTACCACTCCAGCTGGTATTAATAGAGTTCTGGATAGATTTGGCTCTTTCCTGCTGCTTGAGTGGGGCTCAGTACCACTCCAGCTGGTATTAATAGAGGTCTGGATTGAATTGGCTCCTTCCTGGTGAGTGAGTGGGGCTCAGTACCACTCCAGCTGGTATTAATAGAGGTCTGGATTGAATTGGCTCCTTCCTGGTGAGTGAGTGGGGCACAGTACCACTCCAGCTGGTATTAATAGAGGTCTGGATTGAATTGCCTCCTTCCTGGTGAGTGAGTGGGGCTCAGTACCACTCCAGCATTAATAGAGGTCTGGATTGATTAGGCTCCTTCCTGGTGAGTGAGTGGCGCTCTGTACCACTCCAGCTGGTATTAATAGAGGTCTGGATTGAATTGGCACCTTCCTGGTGAGTGCGTGGGGCTCAGTACCTGTTCAGCTGGTGTTAATAAGAGTTCTGGATTGAATTGACTCCTTCCAGGTGAGTGAGTGGGGCTCAGTCTCACTCCAGCTGGTATTAAGAGGTCTGGATTGAATTGGCTCTTTCCTGGTGTGTGAGTGGGGCTCAATCCCACTCCAGCTGGTATTTAGTGGTCTGGAATGAATTGGCTCTTTCCTGCTGAGTGAGTGGGACTCAGTACCACTCCAGCTGGTGTTAATAGAGGTCTGGATAGATTTGGCTCTTTCCTGCTGCTTGAGTGGGGCTCAGTACCACTCCAGCTGGTATTAATAGAGGGCTGGATTGAATTGGCTCCTTCCTGGTGAGTGAGTGGGGCTCAGTAGCACTCCAGCTGGTATTTATAGAGGTCCGGATTAAATTGGCTCCTTCCTGGTGAGTGAGTGGGGCTCAGTACCACTCCAGCTGGTATTAATAGAGGTCTGGATTGAATTGGCTCCTTCCTGGTGAGTGAGTGGTGCTCAGTACCACTCCAGCTGGTATTAATTGAGGTCTGGATTGAATTGGCACCTTCCTGGTGAGTGAGTGGGGCTCATTACCTCTCCAGCTGGTGTTAATAAGAGTTCTGGATTTAGTTGCCTCTTGCCTGGTGTGTGAGTGGGTCTCGGTAACACTCCAGCTGGTATTCATCGATGTGTGGATTGATATTTCTCTTTCCTGGTGTGTGAGTGTGTCTCTGTACCACTCCAGCTGGTTTTAATAGAGTTCTGGATTGAATTGGCTCTTTACTGGTGTGTGAGTGGGACTCAGTACCACTCCAGCTGGTATTAATAGATGTCTGGATTGAATTGGCACTTTCCTGGTGTGTGGGTGGGGCTTAGTACCACTCCAGCTGGTATTAATAGAGGTCTGGATTGAATTGGCACCTTCCTGGTGAGTGAGTGGTGCTCAGTACCACTCCAGCTGGTATTAATAGAGGTCTGGATTGAATTGGCACCTTCCTGGTGAGTGCGTGGGGCTCATTACCTCTCCAGCTGGTGTGAATAAGAGGTCTGGATTGAATTGGCTCCTTCCTGGTGAGTGAGTGGGTTTCAGTCCCACTCCAGCTGGTATTTCGAGGTCTGGAATGAATTGGCTCCTTCCTGGTGAGTGAGTGAGGCTCAGTCCCACTCCAGCTGGTATGAAGAGTTCTGGATTGAATTGGCTCCTTCCTGGTGTGAGTGGGGCTCAGTACCACTCCAGCTGGTATTAATAGAGGCCTGGTTTGAATTGACTCTTTCCTGGTGTGTGAGTGGGACTCAATTCCACCCCAGCTGGTGTTAATAGATGTTTCGATTGAACTGGCTCTTCCCTGGTGTGTGAGTGGTACTCAGTACCATTCCAGCTGTTATTAATAGAGGCCTGGATTAAATTGGCTCTATCTTGGTGTGTGAGTGGGACTCAGAACCAGCCCAGCAGGTATTAATAGAGGCCTGGAATGATTTTGTTCTTTACTGGTCTGTGAGTGGGACTCAGTACCACTGCAGCTGGTCTTAATAAAGGTTTGGATTGAATTTGCTCTTTCCTGCAGTGTGAGTGGGACTCAGTACCACTCCAGCTGGTATTAATAGAGTTCTGGATAGATTTGGCTCTTTCCTGCTGCTTGAGTGGGGCTCAGTACCACTCCAGCTGGTATTAATAGAGGTCTGGATTGAATTGGCTCCTTCCTGGTGAGTGAGTGGGGCTCAGTACCACTCCAGCTGGTATTAATAGAGGTCTGGATTGAATTGGCTCCTTCCTGGTGAGTGAGTGGGGCACAGTACCACTCCAGCTGGTATTAATAGAGGTCTGGATTGAATTGCCTCCTTCCTGGTGAGTGAGTGGGGCTCAGTACCACTCCAGCATTAATAGAGGTCTGGATTGAATTGGCTCCTTCCTGGTGAGTGAGTGGCGCTCTGTACCACTCCAGCTGGTATTAATAGAGGTCTGGATTGAATTGGCACCTTCCTGGTGATTGCGTGGGTCTCAGTACCTGTTCAGCTGGTGTTAATAAGAGTTCTGGATTGAATTGACTCCTTCCAGGTGAATGAGTGGGGCTCAGTCTCACTCCAGCTGGTATTAAGAGGTCTGGATTGAATTGGCTCTTTCCTGGTGTGTGAGTGGGGCTCAATCCCACTCCAGCTGGTATTTAGTGGTCTGGAATGAATTGGCTCTTTCCTGCTGCGTGAGTGGGACTCAGTACCACTCCAGCTGGTGTTAATACAGGTCTGGATTGAATTTGCACATTCCTGGTGAGTGAGTGGGGCCCAGTCCCACTCCAGCTGGTATTAAGAGGTCTGGATTGAATTGGCTCCTTCCTGGTGAGTGAGTGGGTTTCAGTCCCACTCCAGCTGGTATTTCGAGGTCTGGTTTGAATTGACTCTTTCCTGTTGTGTGAGTGGGACTCAGGACCACTCCAGCTGGTATTAATAGAGGCCTGGTTTGAATTGACTCTTTCCTGGTATGTGAGTGGGACTCAGGACCACTCCAGCTGTTATTAATAGAGGTCTGGATTGATTTGACTTTTTCCTGGTGTGTGAGTGGGACTCAGTACCACTCCAGCTGGTATTAATAGAGGCGTGGATTGAATTGGCTCTTTCCTGGTGCGTGACGGGGGCTCAGTACCACTCCAGCTGGTATTAATAGAGACCAAGATTGAATAGGCTCTTTCCTGGTGTGTGAGTGGGACTCAGTACCTCTCCAGCTGGTACTAATAGAGGCCTGGATTGATTTGACTCTTTCCTGGTGTGTGTGTGGGACTCAGTTCCACTCCAGCTGGTATGAATAGAGGCCTGGATTGACCTGGCTCTTTCCTGGTGCGTGACTGGGGCTCAGTACCACTCCAGCTGGTATTAATAGAGTCGTGGATTGAATTGGCTCTTTCGTGCTGTGTGTGAGAGACTCAGTAGCACTCCAGCTGGTATTAATAGAGGCCTGGATTTAATTGCCTCTTTCCTGGTGTGTGAGTGGGACTCGGTACCACTCCAGCTGGTATTAATATAGACCTGGATTTTATTGCTTCTTTCCTGGTGAGTGAGTGGGTCTCGGTAACACTCCAGCTGGTATTTATCGAGGTGTGGATTGAAATTTCTCTTTCCTGGTGTGTGAGTGGGGCTCAGTACCACTCCAGGTGGTATTAATATAGACCTTGATTTTATTGCCTCTTTCCTGGTGTGTGAGTGGGTCTCGGTAACACTCCAGCTGGTATTTATCGAGGTGTGGATTGATATTTATCTTTCCTGGTGTGTGAGTGGGACTCAGTACCACTCCAGCTGATTTTAATAGAGTTCTGGATTGAATTGGCTCTTTACTGGTGTGTGAGTGGGACTCAGTACCGCTCCAGGTGTTAGAAATAGAGGCCTGGATTGAATTCGCTCTTTCCCTGTGTATGAGTGGCACTCAATACCACTCCAGCTGGTATTAATGGAGGCCTGGATTGAATTGACTCTTTTTTGGTGTGTGTGTGGGACTCAGTTCCATTCCAGCTGGTATTAATAGAGGCGTGGATTGAATTGACTTTTTCCTGGTGTGTAAGTGGGACTCAGTGCCTCTCCAGCTTGTACTAATAGAGGCCTATATTGAATTGGCTCTTTCCTGGTGTGTGAGTGGGGCTCAGTACCACTCCAGCTGGTATTAAGAGGTCTGGATTGAATTGGCTCTTTCCTGGTGTGTGAGTGGGGCTCAGTACCACTCCAGCTGGTATTAATAGAGGTCTGGATTGAATTGACTCTTTCCTGGTGTGTGTGTGGGACTCAGTTCCACTCCAGCTGGTATGAATAGAGGCCTGGATTGACTTGGCTCTTTCCTGGTGCGTGACTGGGGCTCAGTACCACTCCAGCTGGTATTAATAGAGGCCTGGATCGAATTGGCTCTTTCGTGGTTTGTGAGTGAGACTCAGTACCACTCCAGCTGGTATTAATAGAGGCCTGGATTTAATTGCCTCTTTCCTGGAGTGTGAGTGGGTCTCGGTAACACTCCAGCTGGTATTTATCGAGGTGTGGATTGATATTTCTCTTTCCTGGTGTGTGAGTGGGACTCAGTACCACTCCAGCTGGTTTTAATAGAGTTCTGGATTGAATTGGCTCTTTACTGGTGTTTGAGTGGGACTCAGTACCGCTCCAGGTGGTAGAAATAGAGGCCTGGTTTGAATTCGCTCTTTCCCTGTGTGTGAGTGGCACTCAATGCCACTCCTGCTGGTATTGATAGAAGCCTGGATTGAATTGGCTCTCTCCAGGTGTGTAAGTGGGACTCAGTGCCTCTCCAGCTTGTACTAATAGAGGCCTATATTGAATTGGCTCTCTCCAGGTGTGTAAGTGGGACTCAGTGCCTCTCCAGCTTGTACTAATAGAGGCCTATATTGGATTGGCTCTTTCCTGGTGTGTGAGTGGGGCTCAGTACCACTCCAGCTGGTATTAAGAGGTCTGTATTGAATTGTCTCTTTCCTGGTGTGTGAGTGGGGCTCAGTACCACTCCAGCTTGTATTAATAGAGGTCTGGATTGAATTGAATCTTTCCTGGTGTGTGTGTGGGACTCAGTCCCACTCCAGCTGGTATTAATGGAGGCCTGGATTGAATTGACTCTTTTCTGGTGTGTGTGTGGGACGCAGTTCCATTCCAGCTGGTATTAATAGAGGCGTGGATTGAATTGGCTCTTTCCTGGTGCGTGACGGGAACTCAGTACCACTCCAGCTGGTATTAATAGAGACCAAGATTGAATAGGCTCTTTCCTGGTGTGTGAGTGGGACTCAGTACATCTCCAGCTGGTACTATTAGAGGCCTGGATTGAATTGACTCTTTTCTGGTGTGTGTGTGGGACTCAGGTCCACTCCAGCTGGTATGAATAGAGGCCTGGATTGACTTGGCTCTTTCCTGGTGCGTGACTGGGGCTCAGTACCACTCCAGCTGGTATTAATAGAGGCCTGGATTGAATTGGCTCTTACGTGGTGTGTGTGTGAGACTCAGTACCACTCCAGCTGGTATTAATAGAGGCCTGGATTTAATTGCCTCTTTCCTGGTGTGTGAGTGGGACTCGGTAACACTCCAGCTGGTATTTATCGAGGTGTGGATTGATATTTCTCTTTCCTGGTGTATGAGTGGGGCTCAGTACCACTCCAGCTGGTATTGATAGAGGTCTGGATTGAATTGGCTCCTTCCTGGTGAGTGAGTGGGGCTCTGTACCACTCCAGCTGGTATTAATAGAGGTCTGGATTGAATTGACACTTTACTGCTGAGAGAGTGGGACTCAGTACCACTCCAGCTGGTGTTAATAGAGGTCTGGATTGAATTGGCACCTTCCTGGTGAGTGCGTGTGGCTCAGTACCTGTTCAGCTGGTGTTAATGAGAGTTCTGGATTGAATTGACTCCTTCCAGGTGAGTGAGTGGGGCTCAGTCTCACTCCAGCTGGTATTAAGAGGTCTGGATTGAATTGGCTCTTTCCTGGTGTGTGAGTGGGGCTTAATCCCACTCCAGCTGGTATTTAGTGGTCTGGAATGAATTGGCTCTTTCCTGCTGCGTGAGTGGGACTCAGTACCACTCCAGCTGGTGTTAATAGAGGTCTGGATTGAATTGGCACATTCCTGGTGAGTGAGTGGGGCCCAGTCCCACTCCAGCTGGTATTAAGAGGTCTGGATTGAATTGGCTCCTTCCTGGTGAGTGAGTGGGTTTCAGTCCCACTCCAGCTGGTATTTCGAGGTCTGGAATGAATTGGTTCCTTCCTGGTGAGTGAGTGGGGCTCAGTCCCACTCCAGCTGGTATGAAGAGTTTTGGATTGAATTGTCTCCTTCCTGGTGTGAGTGGGGCTCAGTACCACTCCAGCTGGTATTAATAGAGGCCTGGTTTGAATTGACTCTTTCCTGGTGTGTGAGTGGGACTCAGGACCACTCCAGCTGTTATTAATAGAGGTCTGGATTGAATTGACTTTTTCCTGGTGTGTGAGTGGGACTCAGTACCACTCCAGCTGGTATTAATAGAGGCGTGGATTGAATTGGCTCTTTCCTGGTGCGTGACGGGGGCTCAGTACCACTCCAGCTGGTATTAATAGAGACCAAGATTGAATAGGCTCTTTCCTGGTGTGTGAGTGGCACTCAGTACCTCTCCAGCTGGTACTAATAGAGGCCTGGATTGAATTGACTCTTTCCTGGTGTGTGTGTGGGACTCAGATCCACTCCAGCTGGTATGAATAGAGGCCTGGATTGACTTGGCTCTTTCCTGCTGCGTGACTGGGGCTCAGTACCACTCCAGCTGGTATTAATAGAGGCCTGGATTGAATTGGCTCTTTCGTGGTGTGTGTGTGAGACTCAGTAGCACTCCAGCTGGTATTAATAGAGGCCTGGATTTAATTGCCTCTTTCCTGGTGTGTGAGTGGGACTCGGTACCACTCCAGCTGGTATTAATATAGACCTGGATTTTATTGCTTCTTTCCTGGTGTGTGAGTGGGTCTCGGTAACACTCCAGCTGGTATTTATCGAGGTGTGGATTGAAATTTCTCTTTCCTGGTGTGTGAGTGGGGCTCAGCACCACTCCAGCTGGTATTAATATAGACCTGGATTTTATTGCCTCTTTCCTGGTGTGTGAGTGGGTCTCGGTAACACTCCAGCTGGTATTTATCGAGGTGTGGATTGAAATTTCTCTTTCCTGGTGTGTGAGTGGGGCTAAGAGCCACTCCAGCTGGTATTAATATAGACCTGGATTTAATTGCCTCTTTCCTGGTGTGTGAGTGGGTCTCGGTAACACTCCAGCTGGTATTTATCGAGGTGTGGATTGATATTTCTCTTTCCTGGTGTGTGAGTGGGACTCAGTACCACTCCAGCTGGTTTTAATAGAGCTCTGGATTGAATTGGCTCTTTACTGGTGTGTGAGTGGGACTCAGTACCGCTCCAGGTGGTAGAAGTAGAGGCCTGGATTGAATTCGCTCTTTCCCTGTGTGTGAGTGGCACTCAATGCCACTCCTGCTGGTATTGATAGAAGCCTGGATTGCATTTGCTCTCTCCAGGTGTGTAAGTGGGACTCAGTGCCTCTCCAGCTTGTACTAATAGAGGCCTATATTGAATTGGCTCTTTCCTGGTGTGTGAGTGGGGCTCAGTACCACTCCAGCTGGTATTAAGAGGTCTGGATTGAATTGGCTCTTTCCTGGTGTGTGAGTGGGGCTCAGTACCACTCCAGCTGGTATTAATAGAGGTCTGGATTGAATTGACTCTTTCCTGGTGTGTGTGTGGGACTCAGTTCCACTCCAGCTGGTATGAATAGAGGCCTGGATTGACTTGGCTCTTTCCTGGTGCGTGACTGGGGCTCAGTACCACTCCAGCTGGTATTAATAGAGGCCTGGATTGAATTGGCTCTTTCGTGGTGTGTGTGAGACTCAGTACCACTCCAGCTGGTATTAATAGAGGCCTGGATTTAATTGCCTCTTTCCTGTGTGTGAGTGGGTCTCGGTAACACTCCAGCTGGCATTTATCGAGGTGTGGATTGATATTTCTCTTTCCTGGTGTGTGAGTGGGACTCAGTACCACTCCAGCTGGTTTTAATAGAGTTCTGGATTGAATTGGCTCTTTACTGGTGTGTGAGTGGGACTCAGTCCCGCTCCAGGTGGTAGAAATAGAGGCCTGGATTGAATTCGCTCTTTCCCTGTGTGTGAGTGGCACTCAATGCCACTCCTGCTGGTATTGATAGAAGCCTGGATTGAATTGGCTCTCTCCAGGTGTGTAAGTGGGACTCAGTGCCTCTCCAGCTTGTACTAATAGAGGCCTATATTGAATTGGCTCTTTCCTGGTGTGTGAGTGGGGCTCAGTACCACTCCAGCTGTTATTAAGAGGTCTGGATTGAATTGGCTCTTTCCTGGTGTGTGAGTGGGGCTCAGTACCACTCCAGCTGGTATTAATAGAGGTCTGGATTGAATTGAATCTTTCCTGGTGTGTGTGTGGGACTCAGTCCCACTCCAGCTGGTATTAATGGAGGCCTGGATTGAATTGACTCTTTTCTGGTGTGTGTGTGGGACTCAGTTCCACTCCAGCTGGTATGAATAGATGCCTGGATTGACTTGGCTCTTTCCTGGTGCGTGACTGGGGCTCAGTACCACTCCAGCTGGTATTAATAGAGGCCTGGATTGAATTGGCTCTTTCGTGGTGTGTGAGTGAGACTCAGTACCACTCCAGCTGGTATTAATAGAGGCCTGGATTTAATTGCCTCTTTCCTGGTGTGTGAGTGGGATTCGGTAACACTCCAGCTGGTATTTATAGAGGTGTGGATTAATATTTCTCTTTCCTGGTGTGTGAGTGAGACTCAGTACCACTCCAGCTGGTTTTAATAGAGTTCTGGATTGAATTGCCTCTTTCCTGGTGTGTGAGTGGGTCTCGGTAACACTCCAGCTGGTATTTATCGACGTGTGGTTTGATATTTCTCTTTCCTGGTGTGTGAGTGGGACTCAGTACCACTCCAGCCGGTTTTAATAGAGGTCTGGATTGAATTGCCTCTTTCCTGGTGTGTGAGTGGGACTCAGGTCCACTCCAGCTGGTATTAATAGTGGTCTGGATTGAATTGACTTTTTCCTGGTGTGTGAGTGGGGCTCAGTCCCACTCCAGCTGGTATGAAGAGTTTTGGATTGAATTGGCTACTTCCTGGTGTGAGTGGGGCTCAGTACCACTCCAGCTGGTATTAATAGAGGCCTGGTTTGAATTGACTCTTTCCTGGTGTGTGAGTGGGACTCAGTACCACTCCAGCTGTTATTAATAGAGGTCTGGATTGAATTGACTTTTTCCTGGTGTGTGAGTGGGACTCAGTACCACTCCAGCTGGTATTAATAGAGGCGTGGATTGAATTGGCTCTTTCCTGGTGCGTGACGGGGGCTCAGTACCACTCCAGCTGGTATTAATAGAGACCAAGATTGAATAGGCTCTTTCCTGGTGTGTGAGTGGGACTCAGTACCTCTCCAGCTGGTACTAATAGAGGCCTGGATTGAATTGACTCTTTCCTGGTGTGTGTGTGGGACTCAGTTCCACTCCAGCTGGTATGAATAGAGGCCTGGATTGACTTGGCTCTTTCCTGGTGCGTGACTGGGGCTCAGTACCACTCCAGCTGGTATTAATAGAGGCCTGGATTTAATTGCCTCTTTCCTGGTGTGTGAGTGGGACTCGGTACCACTCCAGCTGGTATTAATATAGACCTGGATAATATTGCTTCTTTCCTGGTGTGTGAGTGGGTCTCGGTAACACTCCAGCTGGTATTTACCGAGGTGTGGATTGAAATTTCTCTTTCCTGGTGTGTGAGTGGGGCTCAGTGCCACTCCAGCTGGTATTAATATGGACCTGGATTTTATTGCCTCTTTCCTGGTGTGTGAGTGGGTCTCGGTTACACTCCAGCTGGTTTTAATAGAGTTCTGGATTGAATTGGCTCTTTACTGGTGTGTGAGTGGGACTCAGTACCGCTCCAGGTGGTAGAAATAGAGGCCTGGATTGAATTCGCTCTTTCCCTGTGTGTGAGTGGCACTCAATACCACTCCTGCTGGTATTGATAGAAGCCTGGATTGAATTGGCTCTCTCCAGGTGTGTAAGTGGGACTCAGTGCCTCTCCAGCTTGTACTAATAGAGGCCTATATTGAATTGGCTCTTTCCTGGTGTGTGAGTGGGTCTCGGTAACACTCCAGCTGGTATTTATCGAGGTGTGGATTGATATTTCTCTTTCCTGGTGTGTGAGTGGGACTCAGTACCACTCCAGCTGGTTTTAATAGAGTTCTGGATTGAATTGGCTCTTTTCTGGTGTGTGCGTGGGACTCAGTACCGCTCCAGGTGGTAGAAATAGAGGCCTGGATTGAATTCGCTCTTTCCCTGTGTGTGAGTGGCACTCAATACCACTCCTGCTGGTATTGATAGAAGCCTGGATTGAATTGGCTCTCTCCAGGTGTGTAAGTGGGACTCAGAGCCTCTCCAGCTTGTACTAATAGAGGCCTATATTGAATTGGCTCTTTCCTGGTGTGTGAGTGGGGCTCAGTACCACTCCAGCTGGTATTAAGAGGTCTGGATTGAATTGGCTCTTTCCTGGTGTGTGAGTGGGTCTCAGTACCACTCCAGCTGGTATTAATAGAGGCCTGGATTGAATTGGCTCTTTCCTGGTGTGTGAGTGGGGCTCAGTACCACTCCAGCTGTTATTAGGAGGTCTGGATTGAATTGGCTCTTTCCTGGTGTGTGAGTGGGGCTCAGTACCACTCCAGCTGGTATTAATAGAGGTCTGGATTGAATTGAATCTTTCCTGGTGTGTGTGTGTGGGACTCAGTCCCACTCCAGCTGGTATTCATGGAGGCCTGGATTGAATTGACTCTTTTCTGGTGTGTGTGTGGGACTCAGTTCCACTCCAGCTGGTATGAATAGATGCCTGGATTGACTTGGCTCTTTCCTGGTGCGTGACTGGGGCTCAGTACCACTCCAGCTGGTATTAATAGAGGTCTGGATTGAATTGTCTCTTTCCTGGTGTGTGTGTGGGACTCAGTTCCACTCCAGCTGGTATGAATAGAGGCCTGGATTGACTTGGCTCTTTCCTGGTGCGTGACTGGGGCTCAGTACCACTCCAGCTGGTATGAAGAGGCCTGGATTGAATTGGCTCTTTCGTGGCGTGTGAGTGAGACTCAGTACCACTCCAGCTGGTATTAATAGAGGCCTGGATTTAGTTGCCTCTTTCCTGGTGTGTGAGTGGGTCTCGGTAACACTCCAGCTGGTATTTATCGAGGTGTGGATTGATATTTCTCTTTCCTGGTGTGTGAGTGGGGCTCAGTACCACTCCAGCTGGTATTAATAGAGGTCTGGATTGAATTGAATCTTTCCTGGTGTGTGTGTGGGACTCAGTCCCACTCCAGCTGGTATTAATGGAGGCCTGGATTGAATTGACTCTTTTCTGATGTGTGTGTGGGACTCAGTTCCACTCCAGCTGGTATGAATAGATGCCTGAATTGACTTGGCTCTTTCCTGGTGCGTGACTGTGGCTCAGTACCACTCCAGCTGGTATTAATAGAGGCCTGGATTGAATTGGCTCTTTCGTGGTGTGTGAGTGAGACTCAGTACCACTCCAGCTGGTATTAATAGAGGCCTGGATTGAATTGCCTCTTTCCTGGTGTGTGAGTGGGACTCAGGTCCACTCCAGCTGGTATTAATAGAGGTCTGGATTGAATTGCCTCTTTCCTGGTGTGTGAGTGGGTCTCGGTAACACTCCAGCTGGTATTTATCGACGTGTGGTTTGATATTTCTCTTTCCTGGTGTGTGAGTGGGACTCAGTACCACTCCAGCTGGTTTTAATAGAGGTCTGGATTGAATTGCCTCTTTCCTGGTGTGTGAGTGGGACTCAGTACCACTCCAGCTGGTTTTAATAGAGGTCTGGATTGAATTGCCTCTTTCCTGGTGTGTGAGTGGGACTCAGGTCCACTCCAGCTGGTATTAATAGAGGTCTGGATTGAATTGACTTTTTCCTGGTGTGTGAGTGGGACTCAGTTCCATTCCAGCTGGTATTAATAGAGGCGTGGATTGAATTGGCTCTTTGCTGGTGCGTGACGGGAACTCAGTACCACTCCAGCTGGTATTAATAGAGACCAAGATTGAATAGGCTCTTTCCTGGTGTTTGAGTGGGACTCGGTAACACTCCAGCTGGTATTTATCGAGGTGTGGATTGAATTGACTCTTTACTGCTGAGAGAGTGGGACTCAGTACCACTCCAACTGGTGTTAATAGAGGTCTGGATTGAATTGCCACATTCCTGGTGAGTATGTGGGGCCCAGTCCCACTGCAGCTGGTATTAAGAGGTCTGGATTGAATTGGCTCCTTCCCGGTGAGTGACTGGGGCTCAGTCCCACTCCAGCAGGTATTTAGAGGTCTGGATTGAATTGGCTCCTTCCTGGTGAGTGAGTGGGGCTCAGTCCCACTCCAGCTGGTATTAAGAGGTCTGGAGTGAATTGGCTCCTTCCCGGTGTGTGAGTTGTGCTCAGTACCACTCCAGCTGGTATGAATAGAGGCCTGGATTGACTTGGCTCTTTCCTGTTGCGTGACTGTGGCTCAGTACCACTCCAGCTGGTATTAATAGATGTCTGGATTGAATTGGCTCCTTCCTGGAGAGTGAGTGGGGCTCAGTACCACTCCAGCTGTTATTAATAGAGGTCTGGATTGAATTGGCTCCTTCCTGGTGAGTGAGTGGTGCTCAGTACCACTCCAGCTGTTATTAATAGAGGTCTGGATTGAATTGGCACTTTCCTGGTGTGTGAGTGGGGCTCAGTACCACTCCAGCTGGTATTAATAGAGGCGTGGATTGAATTGGCTCTTTCCTGGTGGGTGACGGGGGCTCAGTACCACTCCAGCTGGTATTAATAGAGACCAAGATTGAATAGGCTCTTTCCTGGTGTGTGAGTGGGACTCAGTACCTCTCCAGCTGGTACTAATAGAGGCCTGGATTGAATTGATTCTGTCCTTGTGTGCGTGTGGGACTCAGTTCCACTCCAGCTGGTATGAATAGAGGCCTGGATTGACTTGGCACTTTCCTGGTGCGTGACTGTGGCTCAGTACCACTCCAGCTGGTATTAATAGAGGCCTGGATTGAATTGGCTCTTTCGTGGTGTGTGTGTGAGACTCAGTACCACTCCAGCTGGTATTAATAGAGGCCTGGATATAATTGCCTCTATCCTGGTGTGTGAGTGGGACTCGGTAACACTCCAGCTGGTATTTATCGAGGTGTGGATTGAATTGACTCTTTACTGCTGAGAGAGTGGGACTCAGTACCACTCCAACTGGTGTTAATAGAGGTCTGGATTGAATTGCCACATTCCTGGTGAGTATGTGGGGCCCAGTCCCACTGCAGCTGGTATTAAGAGGTCTGGATTGAATTGGCTCCTTCCTGGTGAGTGACTGGGGCTCAGTCCCACTCCAGCAGGTATTTAGAGGTCTGGATTGAATTGGCTCCTTCCTGGTGAGTGAGTGGGGCTCAGTCCCACTCCAGCTGGTATTAAGAGGTCTGGAGTGAATTGGCTCCTTCCCGGTGTGTGAGTTGTGCTCAGTACCACTCCAGCTGGTATGAATAGAGGCCTGGATTGACTTGGCTCTTTCCTGTTGCGCGACTGTGGCTCAGTCCCACTCCAGCTGGTATTAATAGAGGTCTGGATTGAATTGGCTCTTTCGTGGTGTGTGTATGAGACTCAGTACCACTCCAGCTGGTATTAATGGAGGCCTAGATTTAATTGCCTCTTTCCTGGTGTGTGAGTGGGACTCGGTAACACTCCAGCTGGTATTTATCGAGGTGTGGATTGATATTTCTCTTTCCTGGTGTGTGAGTGGGGCTCAGTACCACTCCAGCTGGTATTTATATAGACCTGGATTTAATTGCCTCTTTCCTGGTGTGTGAGTGGGTCTCGGTAACACTCCAGCTGGCATTTATCGAGGTGTGGATTGATATTTCTCTTTCCTGGTGTGTGAGTGGGACTCAGTACCACTCCAGCTGGTTTTAATAGAGTTCTGGATTGAATTGCCTCCTTCCTGGTGTGTGAGTGGGACTCAGTGCCACTCCAGCTAGTATTAATAGAGGTCTGGATTGACTTGGCTCATTCCTGGTGTTTGAGTGAGACTCAGTACCATTCCAGCTGGTATTCATAACGACCTGGATTGAATTGCCTCTTAGCTGGTGTGTGATTTGGACTCAGTACCACTCCAGCTGGTATCAATAGAGACCTGGATTGATTTGGCTCTTTCCTGGTGTTTGAGTGGGACTCAGTACCATTCCAGCTTGTATTAATAGAGGTCTGCATTGATTTGGCTCTTGCCTGGTTTTTGAGTGGGACTCAGTACCACTCCAGCTGGTATTAATGGAGGTCTGGATTGATTTGGCTCTTTCCTGGTGTGTGAGTGGGATTCAGTACCACTGGAGCTTGCATTCATAGAGGTCTGGATTGAATTGGCTCGTTCCTGGTGAGTGAGTGGGGCTCAGTACCACTCCAGCTGGTATTAATAGAGGTCTGGATTGAATTGTCTCTTTCCTGGTGAGTAAATGGGGCTCAGTACAACTCCACTTGGTATTAATAGATGTCTGGATTGAATTGCCTCCTTCCTGGTGAGTGAGTGGGACTCAGTACCACTCCAGCTTGTATTCATAGAGGTCTGGATTGAATTGGCTCTTTCCCGGTGTGTGAGTGGGGCTCAGTACCACTCCAGCTGGTATTAATAGAGGTCTGGATTGAATTGACTCTTTCCTGGTGAGTGTGTGGGACTCAGTCCCACTCCAGCTGTTATTAATAGAGGTCTGGATTTAATTGGCTCTTTCCTGGTGTGTGAGTGGGACTCAGTACCTCTCCAGCTGGTATTAATAGAGACCTAGATTTAATTGACTCTTTCCTGGTGTGTGTGTGGGACTCAGTTCCACTGAGCTGGTATGAATAGAGGCCTGGATTGACTTGGCTCTTTCCTGTTGCGTGACTGGGGCTCAATACCACTCCAGCTGGGATTAATAGAATCCTGGATTGAATTGGCTCTTTCGTGGTGTGTGAGTGAGACTCAGTACCACTCCAGCTGGTATTAATAGAGGCCTGGATTTAATTGCCTCTTTCCTGGTGTGTGAGTGGGATTCGGTAACACTCCAGCTGGTATTTATGGAGGTGTGGATTGATATTTCTCTTTCCTGGTGTGTGAGTGGGACTCAGTACCACTCCAGCTGGTATTAATATAGACCTGGATTGAATTGCCTCTTTCCTGGTGTGTGAGTGGGTCTCGGTAACACTCCAGCTGGCATTTATCGAGGTGTGGTTTGATATTTCTCTTTCCTGGTGTGTGATTGGGACTCAGTACCACTCCAGCTGGTTTTAATAGAGGTCTGGATTGAATTGCCTCTTTCCTGGTGTGTGAGTGGGACTCAGTACCACTCCAGCTGGTATTAATAGAGGTCTGGATTGATTTGGGCCTTTCCTGGTGTTTAAGTGGGACTCAGTACCAATCCAGCTGGTATTAATAGCTGTCTGGATTGATTTGGATCTTTCCTGCTGTTTGAGTGGGGCTCAGTACCACTCCAGCTGGTATTAATAGATGTCTGGATTGAATTGGCTCCTTCCTGGTGAGTGAGTGGGGCGCAGTACCTCTCCAGCTGGTATTAATAGACGTCTGGATTGAATTGGCTCCTTCCTGGTGACTGAGTGGTGCTCAGTACTACTCCAGCTGGTATTAATAGATGTCTGGATTGAATTGGCACTGTCCTGGTGTGTAAGTGGGGCTCAGTACCACTCCAGCTGGTATTAATAGAGGTCTGGATTGAATTGGCTCCTTCCTGGTGAGTGAGTGGTGCTCAGTACCACTCCAGCTGGTATTCATAGAGGTCTGGATTGAATTGGCACCTTCCTGGTGAGTGAGTGGGGCTCAGTACCTCTCCAGCTGGTGTTAATAAGAGGTCTGGATTGAATTGGCTCTTTCCTGGTGTGTGGGTGGGGCTCAGTACCACTCCAGCTGGTATTAATGGAGGTCTGGATTGAATTGACTCTTTCCTGGTGTGCGAGTGGGACTCAATTCCACACCAGCTGTTGTTCATATATTTTTCGATTGAATTGGCTCTTTCCTGGTGAGTGAGTGGTGCTCAGTACCACTCCAGCTGATATTAATAGATGTCTGGATTGAATTGGCACTTTCCTGGTGAGTGAGTGGGGCTCAGTGCCACTCCAGCTGCTATTAATAGAGGCCTGGATTGCTTTGGCTTCTTCAGGTGCGTGAGTGGGTCTCAGGACCACTCCAACTGGTATAAATAGAGGCCTGGATTGAATTGGCTCTTTACTGGTGTGTGAGTGGGACTCAGTACCGCTCCAGCTGGTATAAATAGAGGCCTGGATTGAATTCGCTCTTTACCTGTGTGTGAGTGGCACTCAATACCACTCCTGCTGGTATTGATAGAAGCCTGGATTGAATTGGCTCTCTCCTGGTGTGTAAGTGGGACTCAGTGCCTCTCCAGCTTGTACTAATAGAGGCCTATAATGAATTGGCTCTTTCCTGGTGTGTGGTTGGGGCTCAGTACCACTCCAGCTAGTGTTAAGAGGTCTGGAATGAATTGGCTCTTTCATGGTGTGTGAGTGGGGCTCAGTACCGCTCCAGCTGTTATTAACCGAGGCCTGTATTGAATTGGCTCATTGCTGGTGTGTGAGTGGGACTCAGTACCATTCCAGCTGTTATTAATAGAGGCCTGGATTGAACTGGCTCTTTCCTGGTGTGTGAGTGGGGCTCAGTACCACTCCAGCTGTTATTAATCGAGGCCTGTATTGAATTGGCTCATTCCTGGTGTGTGAGTGGGACTCAGTACCACTGCAGCTGGTATTAATAGAGGCCTGGATTGAATTGGCTCTGTCCTGGTGTGTGAGTGGGTTTCAGTACCACTGCAGCTGGTATTAATAGAGGCCTGGATTGAATTGGCTGTGTACTGGTGTGTGAGTGGGACTCAGTACCATTCTAGCTGATATTAATAGAGGCCGGGATTGAATTGGCTCTTTCCAAATGTGTGAGTGGGACTCAGTACCATTCCAGCTGCTATTAATAGAGGCCTGGATTAAATTGGCACTTTCTTGGTGTGTGAGTGGGGCTCAGTCCCACTCCAGCTGGTAATAAAGGAGGAATGGATTGAAATGGAACTATTCTGGAGTCTAAGTGCGGCTCAGTACCACTCCTGCTGGTACTAATAGTGACCTGGATTGAATTGGCTCTTCCCTGGTGTGTGAGTCGGGCTCAGTACCACTCCAGCATGAATTAATGGAGGTCTGGATTGATTTGGCTCTTTCCTGGTGTGTAATTGCGGCTCAGTACCACTCCAGCTGGTATTTATAGAGGTTTGGATTGAATTGGCTCTTTCCTGGAGTGTGAGTGGGAGTTAATTCCACTCCAGCTGGTATTAATAGAGGCCTGTAATGAACTGTCCCTTTCCTGCTGTGTGAGTGGGACTCAGTACCACTCCACCTGGTGTTCATAGAGGCCAGGATTGAATTGGCTCTTTCCTGTTGTGTGAGTGGGAGTTAATTCCACTCCAGCTGGTATTAATAGAGACCTGGATTGAATTGGCTCTTTCTGGGGTGTTAGTGGGGCTCAGTGCCACTCCAGATGGTATTAGTAGAGGTCTGGATTGAATTGGCTCTTTCCTGGTGTGTGAGTGGGTGTTTGTCCCTCTCCAGCTGGTATCAATGGCGGTCTGGCTTTAATTAGCTTTTTCCTGGTGTGTGAGTGGGGCTCAGTACCACTCCAGCTGGTATTAATAAAGGTTTGCATTGAATTGGCTCTTTCCTGGTGTGTGAGGGGGACTCATTACCACTCCAGCTGGTATTAATAAAGGTTTGCATTGAATTGGCTCTTTCCTGGTGTGTGAGTGGGACTCAGTACCACTCCAGCTGGTGTTAATAGAGGCCTATATTGAATTGGCTCTTTCCTGGTGTGTGATTGGGGCTCAGTACCACTCCAGCAGGTATTAAGAGGTCTGGAATGTATTGGCTCTTTCATGGTGTGTGAGTGGGGCTCAGTACCATTCCAGCTGTTATTAATAGAGGCCTGGATTGAACTGGCTCTTTCCTGGTGTGTGATTGGGGCTCAGTACCACTCCAGCTGGTAGTAATCGAGGCCTGTATTGAATTGGCTCATTCCTGGTGTGTGAGTGGGACTCAGTACCACTCCAGCTGGTATTAATAGAGGCCTGGATTGAATTGGCTCTGTCCTGGTGTCTGAGTGGGACTCAGTACCATTCTAGCTGGTAGTAATAGAGGCCTGGATTGAATTGGCTCTTTCCGAGTATGTGAGTGGGACTCAGTACCATTCCAGCTTGTATTAATAGAGGCCTGGATTGAATTGGCTCTTTCCTGGTCTGTGAGTGGGACTCAGTGCCACTCCAGCTGTTTTAATAGAGGCCTGGTTGGAACTGGCAATTTCCTGGTGACTGGGTGGGACTCATTACCACTCCAGCTGGTATTAATAGAAGTCTGTATTGAATTGGCACTTTCCTGGTGTGTGAGTGGGACTCAGTACCACTCCAGCTGGTATTAATAGAAGTCTGTATTGAATTGGCACTTTCCTGGTGTGTGAGTGGGACTCAGTACCAATCCAGCAGGTATTAATAGAGGCCTGGAATGAATTTGTTCTTTACTGGTGTGTGAGTGGGACTCAGTACCACTGCAGCTGGTATTAATAGAGGTTTGGATTGAATTGGCTCTCTCCTGTTGTGTGAGAGGGACTCAGTACCACTCCAGCTGGTATTTATAGAAGCCTGGAATGAACTGGCTCTTTCTTGGTGTGTGAGTGGGACTCAGTACCACTCCAGCTGGTACTAATAGTGACCTGGATTGAATTGGCTCTTTCCTGGTGTGTGAGTCGGGCTCAGTACCACTCCAGCATGAATTAATGGAGGTCTGGATTGATTTGGCTCTTTCCTGGTGTGTAATTGCGGCTCAGTACTCTCCAGCTGGTATTTATAGAGGTTTGGATTGAATTGGCTCTTTCCTGGAGTGTGAGTGGGAGTTAATTCCACTCCAGCTGGTATTAATAGAGGCCTGTAATGAACTGTCCCTTTCCTGCTGTGTGAGTGGGACTCAGTACCACTCCAACTGGTGTTAATAGAGGCCAGGATTGAATTGGCTCTTTCCTGTTGTGTGAGTGGGAGTTAATTCCACTCCAGCTGGTATTAATAGAGACCTGGATTGAATTGGCTCTTTCTGGGGTGGTAGTGGGGCTCAGTGCCACTCCAGATGGTATTAGTAGAGGTCTGGATTGAATTGGCTCTTTCCTGGTATGTGAGTGGGACTCAGTCCCACTCCAGCTGGTCTTAATCGAAGCCTGGAATGAACTGTCTCTTTCCTGGTGTGTGAGTGGGTGTCTGTCCCTCTCCAGCTGGTATCAATGGCGGTCTGGCTTTAATTGGCTTTTTCCTGGTGTGTGAGTGGGGCTCAGTACCACTCCAGCTGGTATTAATAAAGGTTTGCATTGAATTGGCTCTTTCCTGGTGTGTGAGTGGGACTCAGTACCAGTCCAGCTGGTGTTAATAGAGGCCTATATTGAATTGGCTCTTTCCTGGTGTGTGATTGGGGCTCAGTACCACTTCAGCTGTTATTAATAGAGGTCTGGAATGAATTGGCTCTTTCATGGTGTGTGAGTGGGGCTCAGTACCATTCCAGCTGTTATTAATAGAGGCCTGGATTGAATTGGCTCTTTCCTGGTGTGTGAGTGGGGCTCAGTACCACTCCAGCTGGTAGTAATCGAGGCCTGTATTGAATTGGCTCATTCCTGGTGTGTGGGTGGGACTCAGTACCACTCCAGCTGGTATTAATAGAGGCCTGGATTGAATTGGCTCTGTCCTGGTGTGTGAGTGGGACTCAGTACCATTCTAGCTGGTATTAATAGGGGCCTGGATTGAATTTGCTCTTACCGAGTATGTGAGTGGGACTCAGTACCATTCCAGCTTGTATTAATAGAAGCCTGGATTGAATTGGCTCTTTCCTGGTCTGTGAGTGGGACTCAGTACCACTCCAGCTGCTATTAATAGATGCCTGGATTGAATTGGCGGTTTTCTCGGGTGTGAGTGGGACTCAGTGCCACTCCAGCTGTTTTAATAGAGGCCTGGTTGGAACTGGCTATTTCCTGGTGACTGGGTGGGACTCAGTACCACTCCAGCTGGTATTAATGGATGCCTGGATTGAACTGGCTCTTTCCTGGTGTGTGTGTGGGACTCAGTACCATTCCAGCTGTTATTAATAGAGGCCTGGATTAAATTGGCTGTATCCTGGTGTGTGAGTGGGACTCAGTACCACTCCAGCTGGTATTAATAGAAGTCTGTATTGAATTGGCACTTTCCTGGTGTGTGCGTGGGACTCAGTACCAATCCAGCAGGTATTAATAGAGGCCTGGAATGAATTTGTTCTTTACTGGTGTGTGAGTGGGACTCACTACCACTGCAGCTGCTATTAATAGAGGCCTGGATTAAATTGGCTCTTTCCTGGTGTGTGAGTGGGGCTCAGTACCACTCCAGCTGGTATTAATAGAAGCCTGGAATGAACTGGCTCTGTCTTGGTGTGTGAGTGGGACTCAGTACCACTCCAGCTGGTACTAATAGTGACCTGGATTGAATTGGCTCTTTCCTGGTGTGTGAGTGGGGCTCAGTACCACTCCAGCATGAATTAATGGAGGTCTGGATTGATTTGGCTCTTTCCTGGTGTGTAATTGCGGCTCAGTACCACTCCAGCTGGTATTTATAGAGGTTTGGATTGAATTCGCTCTTTCCTGGAGTGTGAGTGGGAGTTAATTCCACTCCAGCTGGTATTAATAGAGGCCTGTAATGAACTGTCCCTTTCCTGCTGTGTGAGTGGGACTCAGTACCACTCCACCTGGTGTTAATAGAGGCCAGGATTGAATTGGCTCTTTCCTGTTGTGTGAGTGGGAGTTAATTCCACTCCAGCTGGTGTTAATAGAGGCCTTTATTGAATTGGCTCTTTCCTGGTGTGTGATTGGGGCTCAGTACCACTCCAGCTAGTATTAAGAGGTCTGGAATGAATCGGCTCTTTCATGGTGTGTGAGTGGCGCTCAGTACCATTCCAGCTGTTATTAATAGAGGACTGGATTGAACTGGCTCTTTCCTGGTGTGTGAGTTGGGCTCAGTTCCACTCCAGCTGGTATTAATCGAGGCCTGTATTGAATTGGCTCATTCCTGGTGTGTCAGTGGGAGTCAGTAACACTCCAGCTGTTATTAGTGGAGTTCTGTATTGAATTGGCTCTTTCCTGGTGTGTGAGTGGGGCTCAGTACCACTGCAGCTGGTATTAATAGAGGCCTGGATTGAATTGGCTCTGTCCTGGTGTGTGAGTGGGACTCAGTACCATTCTAGCTGCTATTAATAGATGCCTGGATCGAATTGGCGGTTTTCTCGGGTGTGAGTGGGACTCAGTGCCACTCCAGCTGTTTTCATAGAGGCCTGGTTAGAACTGGCTATTTCCTGGTGACTGGGTGGGAATCAGTACCACTCCAGCTGGTATTAATGGATGCCTGGATTGAACTGGCTCTTTCCTCGTGTGTGAGTGGGACTCAGTACCATTCCAGCTGTTATTAATAGAGGCCTGGATTAAATTGGCTCTATCCTGGTGTGTGAGTGGGACTCAGTACCACTCCAGCTGGTATTAATAGAAGTCTGTATTGAATTGGCACTTTCCTGGTGTGTGATTGGGAATCAGTACCACTGCAGCAGGTATTAATAGAGGCCTGGAATGAATTTGTTCTTTGCTGGTGTGTGAGTGGGACTCAGTACCACTGCAGCTTGTCTTAATAGAGGTTTGGATTGAATTGGCTCTTTCCTGTTGTGTGAATGGGACTCAGTACCACTGCAGCTGGTATTAATAGAGGTTTGGATTGAATTGGCTCTTTCCTGGTGTGTGAGTGGGGCTCAGTACCACTCCAGCTGGTAATAAAGGAGGAATGGATTGAAATGGAACTGTTCTGGAGTCTTAGTGCGGCTCAGTACCACTCCAGCTGGTATTAATAGAAGCCTGGAATGAACTGGCTCTTTCTTGGTGTGTGAGTGGGACTCAGTACCACTCCAGCTGGTACTAATAGTGACCTGGATTGAATTGGCTCTTTCCTGGGGTGTGAGTGGGGCTCAGTACCACTCCAGCATGAATTAATGGAGGTCTGGATTGATTTGGCTCTTTCCTGGTATGTAATTGCGGCTCAGTACCACTCCAGCTGGTATTTATAGAGGTTTGGATTGAATTGGCTCTTTCCTGGAGTGTGAGTGGGAGTTAATTCCACTCCAGCTGGTATTAATAGAGGCCTGTAATAAACTGTCCCTTTCCTGCTGAGTGAGTGGGACTCAGTACCACTCCACCTGGTGTTAATAGAGGCCAGGATTGAATTGGCTCTTTCCTGTTGTGTGAGTGGGAGTTAATTCCACTCCAGCTGGTATTAATAGAGACCTGGATTGAATTGGCTCTTTCTGGGGTGTTATTGGGGCTCAGTGCCACTCCAGATGGTATTAGTAGAGGTCTGGATTGAATTGGCTCTTTCCTGGTATGTGAGTGGCACTCAGTACCACTCCAGCTGGTCTTAATCGAAGCCTGGAATGAACTATCTCTTTCCTGGTGTGTGAGTGGGTGTCTGTCCCTCTCCAGCTGGTATCAATGGCGGTCTGGCTTTAATTGGCTTTTTCCTGGTGTGTGAGTGGGGCTCAGTACCACTCCAGCTGGTATTAATAAAGGTTTGCATTGAATTGGCTCTATCCTGGTGTGTGAGTGGGACTCAGTACCACTCCAGCTGGTATTAATAGAAGTCTGTATTGAATTGGCACTTTCCTGGTGTGTGATTGGGAATCAGTACCACTCCAGCAGGTATTAATAGAGGCCTGGAATGAATTTGTTCTTTGCTGGTGTGTGAGTGGGACTCAGTACCACTGCAGCTTGTCTTAACAGAGGTTTGGATTGAATTGGCTCTTTCCTGTTGTGTGAATGGGACTCAGTGCCACTGCAGCTGGTATTAATAGAGGTTTGGATAGAATTGGCTCTTTCCTGTTGTGTGAGTGGGACTCAGTACCACTGCAGCTGGTATTAATAGAGGTTTGGATTGAATTGGCTCTCTCCTGGTGTGTGAGTGGGACTCAGTACTGCTCCAGCTGTTATTAATAGAGGCCTGGATTAAATTGGCTCTTTCCTGGTGTGTGAGTGGGGCTCAGTCCCCCTCCAGCTGGTAATAAAGGAGGAATGGATTGAAATGGAACTATTCTGGAGTCTAAGTGCGGCTCAGTACCACTCCAGCTGGTATTAATAGAAGCCTGGAATGAACTGGCTCTTTCTTGGTGTGTGAGTGGGACTCAGTACCACTCCAGCTGGTACTAATAGTGACCTGGATTGAATTGGCTCTTTCCTGGGGTGTGAGTGGGGCTCAGTACCACTCCAGCATGAATTAATGGAGGTCTGGATTGATTTGGCTCTTTCCTGGTGTGTAATTGCGGCTCAGTACCACTCCAGCTGGTATTTATAGAGGTTTGGATTGAATTGGCTCTTTCCTGGAGTGTGAGTGTGAGTTAATTCCACTCCAGCTGGTATTAATAGAAGCCTGGAATGAACTGGCTCTTTCTTGGTGTGTGAGTGGGACTCAGTACCACTCCAGCTGGTACTAATAGTGACCTGGATTGAATTGGCTCTTTCCTGGGGTGTGAGTGGGGCTCAGTACCACTCCAGCATGAATTAATGGAGGTCTGGATTGATTTGGCTCTTTCCTGGTATGTAATTGCGGCTCAGTACCACTCCAGCTGGTATTTATAGAGGTTTGGATTGAATTGGCTCTTTCCTGGAGTGTGAGTGGGAGTTAATTCCACTCCAGCTGGTATTAATAGAGGCCTGTAATAAACTGTCCCTTTCCTGCTGTGTGAGTGGGACTCAGTACCACTCCACCTGGTGTTAATAGAGGCCAGGATTGAATTGGCTCTTTCCTGTTGTGTGAGTGGGAGTTAATTCCACTCCAGCTGGTATTAATAGAGACCTGGATTGAATTGGCTCTTTCTGGGGTGTTATTGGGGCTCAGTGCCACTCCAGATGGTATTAGTAGAGGTCTGGATTGAATTGGCTCTTTCCTGGTATGTGAGTGGGACTCAGTACCACTCCAGCTGGTCTTAATCGAAGCCTGGAATGAACTATCTCTTTCCTGGTGTGTGAGTGGGTGTCTGTCCCTCTCCAGCTGGTATCAATGGCGGTCTGGCTTTAATTGGCTTTTTCCTGGTGTGTGAGTGGGGCTCAGTACCACTCCAGCAGGTATTAATAAAGGTTTGCATTGAATTGGCTCTATCCTGGTGTGTGAGTGGGACTCAGTACCACTCCAGCTGGTATTAATAGAAGTCTGTATTGAATTGGCACTTTCCTGGTGTGTGATTGGGAATCAGTACCACTCCAGCAGGTATTAATAGAGGCCTGGAATGAATTTGTTCTTTGCTGGTGTGTGAGTGGGACTCAGTACCACTGCAGCTTGTCTTAACAGAGGTTTGGATTGAATTGGCTCTTTCCTGTTGTGTGAATGGGACTCAGTGCCACTGCAGCTGGTATTAATAGAGGTTTGGATAGAATTGGCTCTTTCCTGTTGTGTGAATGGGACTCAGTACCACTGCAGCTGGTATTAATAGAGGTTTGGATTGAATTGGCTCTCTCCTGGTGTGTGAGTGGGACTCAGTACTGCTCCAGCTGTTATTAATAGAGGCCTGGATTAAATTGGCTCTTTCCTGGTGTGTGAGTGGGGCTCAGTCCCCCTCCAGCTGGTAATAAAGGAGGAATGGATTGAAATGGAACTATTCTGGAGTCTAAGTGCGGCTCAGTACCACTCCAGCTGGTATTAATAGAAGCCTGGAATGAACTGGCTCTTTCTTGGTGTGTGAGTGGGACTCAGTACCACTCCAGCTGGTACTAATAGTGACCTGGATTGAATTGGCTCTTTCCTGGGGTGTGAGTGGGGCTCAGTACCACTCCAGCATGAATTAATGGAGGTCTGGATTGATTTGGCTCTTTCCTGGTGTGTAATTGCGGCTCAGTACCACTCCAGCTGGTATTTATAGAGGTTTGGATTGAATTGGCTCTTTCCTGGAGTGTGAGTGTGAGTTCATTCCACTCCAGCTGGTATTAATAGAGGCCTGTAATGAACTGTCCCTTTCCTGCTGTGTGAGTGGGACTCAGTACCACTCCACCTGGTGTTAATAGAGGCCAGGATTGAATTGGCTCTTTCCTGTTGTATGAGTGGGAGTTAATTCCACTCCAGCTGGTATTAATAGAGACCTGGATTGAATTGGCTCTTTCTGGGGTGTTAGTGGGGCTCAGTGCCACTCCAGATGGTATTAGTAGAGGTCTGGATTGAATTGGCTCTTTCCTGGTATGTGAGTGGGACTCAGTACCACTCCAGCTGGTCTTAATCGAAGCCTGGAATGAACTATCTCTTTCCTGGTGTGTGAGTGGGTGTCTGTCGCTCTCCAGCTGGTATCAATGGCGGTCTGGCTTTAATTGGCTTTTTCCTGGTGTGTGAGTGGGGCTCAGTACCACTCCAGCTGGTATTAATGGATGCATGGATTGAACTGGCTCTTTCCTGGTGTGTGAGTGGGACTCAGTACCACTCCAGCTGGTATTAATAGAAGTCTGTATTGAATTGGCACTTTCCTGGTGTGTGAGTGGGAGTCAGTACCAATCCAGCAGGTATTAATAGAGGCCTGGATTAAATTGGCTCTTTCCTGGTGTGTGAGTGGGGCTCAGTACCACTCCAGCTGGTATTTATAGAAGCCTGGAATGAACTGGCTCTTTCTTGGTGTGTGAGTGGGACTCAGTACCACTCCAGCTGGTACTAATAGTGACCTGGATTGAATTGGCTCTTTCCTGGTGTGTGAGTCGGGCTCAGTACCACTCCAGCATGAATTAATGGAGGTCTGGATTGATTTGGCACTTTCCTGGTGTGTAATTGCGGCTCAGTACTCTCTAGCTGGTATTTATAGAGGTTTGGATTGAATTGGCTCTTTCCTGGAGTGTGAGTGGGAGTTAATTCCACTCCAGCTGGTATTAATAGAGGCCTGTAATGAACTGTCCCTTTCCTGCTGTGTGAGTGGGACTCAGTACCACTCCAACTGGTGTTAATAGAGGCCAGGATTGAATTGACTCTTTCCTGTTGTGTGAGTGGGAGTTAATTCCACTCCAGCTGGTATTAATAGAGACCTGGATTGAATTGGCTCTTTCTGGGGTGTTAGTGGGGCTCAGTGCCACTCCAGATGGTATTAGTAGAGGTCTGGATTGAATTGGCTCTTTCCTGGTATGTGAGTGGGACTCAGTCCCACTCCAGCTGGTCTTAATCGAAGCCTGGAATGAATTTGTTCTTTCCTGGTTTGTGAGTGGGTGTCTGTCCCTCTCCAGCTGGTATCAATGGCGGTCTGGCTTTAATTGGCTTTTTCCTGGTGTGTGAGTGGGGCTCAGTACCACTCCAGCTGGTATTAATAAAGGTTTGCATTGAATTGGCTCTTTCCTGGTGTGTGAGTGGGACTCAGTACCACTCCAGCTGGTGTTAATAGAGGCCTATATTGAATTGGCTCTTTCCTGGTGTGTGATTGGGGCTCAGTACCACTTCAGCTGTTATTAATAGAGGTCTGGAATGAATTGGCACTTTCATGGTGTGTGAGTGGGGCTCAGTACCATTCCAGCTGTGATTAATAGAGGCCTGGATTGAATTGGCTCTTTCCTGGTGTGTGAGTGGGGCTCAGTACCACTCCAGCTGGTAGTAATCGAGGCCTGTATTGAATTGGCTCATTCCTGGTGTGTGAGTGGGACTCAGTACCATTCTAGCTGGTATTAATAGGGGCCTGGATTGAATTGGCTCTTTCCGAGTATGTGAGTGGGACTCAGTACCATTCCAGCTTGTATTAATAGAGGCCTGGATTGAATTGGCTCTTTCCTGGTCTGTGAGTGGGACTCAGTACCACTCCAGCTGCTATTAATAGATGCCTGGATTGAATTGGCGGTTTTCTCGGGTGTGAGTGGGACTCAGTGCCACTCCAGCTGTTTTAATAGAGGCCTGGTTGGAACTGGCTATTTCCTGGTGACTGGGTGGGACTCAGTACCACTCCAGCTGGTATTAATGGATGCCTGGATTAAACTGGCTCTTTCCTGGTGTGTGTGTGGGACTCAGTACCATTCCAGCTGTTATTAATAGAGGCCTGGATTAAATTGGCTGTATCCTGGTGTGTGAGTGGGACTCAGTACCACTCCAGCTGGTATTAATAGAAGTCTGTATTGAATTGGCACTTTCCTGGTGTGTGCGTGGGACTCAGTACCAATCCAGCAGGTATTAATAGAGGCCTGGAATGAATTTGTTCTTTACTGGTGTGTGAGTGGGACTCAGTACCACTGCAGCTGCTATTAATAGAGGCCTGGATTAAATTGGCTCTTTCCTGGTGTGTGAGTGGGGCTCAGTACCACTCCAGCTGGTATTAATAGAAGCCTGGAATGAACTTGCTCTGTCTTGGTGTGTGAGTGGGACTCAGTACCACTCCAGCTGGTACTAATAGTGACCTGGATTGAATTGGCTCTTTCCTGGTGTGTGAGTGGGGCTCAGTACCACTCCAGCATGAATTAATGGAGGTCTGGATTGATTTGGCTCTTTCCTGGTGTGTAATTGCGGCTCAGTACCACTCCAGCTGGTATTTATAGAGGTTTGGATTGAATTCGCTCTTTCCTGGAGTTTGAGTGGGAGTTAATTCCACTCCAGCTGGTATTAATAGAGGCCTGTAATGAACTGTCCCTTTCCTGCTGTGTGAGTGGGACTCAGTACCACTCCACCTGGTGTTAATAGAGGCCAGGATTGAATTGGCTCTTTCCTGGTGTGTGAGTGGGAGTTAATTCCACTCCAGCTGGTGTTAATAGAGGCCTTTATTGAATTGGCTCTTTCCTGGTGTGTGATTGGGGCTCAGTACCACTCCAGCTAGTATTAAGAGGTCTGGAATGAATTGGCTCTTTCATGGTGTGTGAGTGGCGCTCAGTACCATTCCAGCTGTTATTAATAGAGGACTGGATTGAACTGGCTCTTTCCTGGTGTGTGAGTTGGGCTCAGTTCCACTCCAGCTGGTATTAATCGAGGCCTGTATTGAATTGGCTCATTCCTGGTGTGTCAGTGGGAGTCAGTAACACTCCAGCTGTTATTAGTGGAGTTCTGTATTGAATTGGCTCTTTCCTGGTGTATGAGTGGGGCTCAGTACCACTGCAGCTGGTATTAATAGAGGCCTGGATTGAATTGGCTCTGTCCTGGTGTGTGAGTGGGACTCAGTACCATTCTAGCTGGTATTAATAGAGGCCTGGATTGAATTGGCTCTTTCCGAATGTGTGAGTGGGACTCAGTACCATTCCAGCTGCTATTAATAGAGGCCTGGATTGAATTGGCTCTGTCCTGGTGTGTGAGTGGGTCAGTACCATTCTAGCTGGTATTAATAGAGGCCTGGATTGAATTGGCTCTTTCCGAATGTGTGAGTGGGACTCAGTACCACTCCAGCTGGTACTAATAGTGACCTGGATTGAATTGGCTCTTTCCTGGTGTGTGAGTGGGGCTCAGTACCACTCCAGCATGAATTAATGGAGGTCTGGATTGATTTGGCTCTTTCCTGGTGTGTAATTGCGGCTCAGTACCACTCCAGCTGGTATTTATAGAGGTTTGGATTGAATTGGCTCTTTCCTGGAGTGTGAGTGTGAGTTAATTCCACTCCAGCTGGTATTAATAGAGGCCTGTAATGAACTGTCCCTTTCCTGCTGTGTGAGAGGGACTCAGTACCACTCCACCTGGTGTTAATAGAGGCCGGGATTGAATTGGCTCTTTCCAAATGTGTGAGTGGGACTCAGTACCACTCCAGCTGCTATTAATAGATGCCTGGATCGAATTGGCGTTTTTCTCGGGTGTGAGTGGGACTCAGTGCCACTCCAGCTGTTTTCATAGAGGCCTGGTTAGAACTGGCTATTTCCTGGTGACTGGGTGGGAATCAGTACCACTCCAGCTGGTATTAATGGATGCCTGGATTGAACTGGCTCTTTCCTCGTGTGTGTGTGGGACTCAGTACCATTCCAGCTGTTATTAATAGAGGCCTGGATTAAATTGGCTCTATCCTGGTGTGTGAGTGGGACTCAGTACCACTCCAGCTGGTATTAATAGAAGTCTGTATTGAATTGGCACTTTCCTGGTGTGTGATTGGGAATCAGTACCACTCCAGCAGGTATTAATAGAGGCCTGGAATGAATTTGTTCTTTGCTGGTGTGTGAGTGGGACTCAGTACCACTGCAGCTTGTCTTAATAGAGGTTTGGATTGAATTGGCTCTTTCCTGTTGTGTGAATGGGACTCAGTACCACTGCAGCTGGTATTAATAGAGGTTTGGATTGAATTGGCTCTTTCCTGTTGTGTGAGTGTGACTCAGTACCACTGCAGCTGGTATAAATAGAGGTTTGGATTGAATTGGCTCTCTCCTGTTGTGTGAGTGGGACTCAGTGCTACTCCAGCTGTTATTAATAGAGGCCTGGATTAAATTGGCTCTTTCCTGGTGTGTGAGTGGGGCTCAGTACCACTCCAGCTGGTAATAAAGGAGGAATGGATTGAAATGGAACTGTTCTGGAGTCTTTGTGCGGCTCAGTACCACTCCAGCTGGTACTAATAGTGACCTGGATTGAATTGGCTCTTTCCTGGGGTGTGAGTGGGGCTCAGTACCACTCCAGCATGAATTAATGGAGGTCTGGATTGATTTGGCTCTTTCCTGGTGTGTAATTGCGGCTCAGTACCACTCCAGCTGGTATTTATAGAGGTTTGGATTGAATTGGCTCTTTCCTGGAGTGTGAGTGTGAGTTAATTCCACTCCAGCTGGTATTAATAGAGGCCTGTAATAAACTGTCCCTTTCCTGCTGTGTGAGTGGGACTCAGTACCAATCCACCTGGTGTTAATAGAGGCCAGGATTGAATTGGCTCTTTCCTGTTGTGTGAGTGGGAGTTAATTCCACTCCAGCTGGTATTAATAGAGACCTGGATTGAATTGGCTCTTTCTGGGGTGTTAGTGGGGCTCAGTGCCACTCCAGATGGTATTAGTAGAGGTCTGGATTGAATTGGCTCTTTCCTGGTATGTGAGTGGGACTCAGTACCACTCCAGCTGGTCTTAATCGAAGCCTGGAATGAACTATCTCTTTCCTGGTGTGTGAGTGGGTGTCTGTCCCTCTCCAGCTGGTATCAATGGCGGTCTGGCTTTAATTGGCTTTTTCCTGGTGTGTGAGTGGGGCTCAGTACCACTCCAGCTGGTATTAATAAAGGTTTGCATTGAATTGGCTCTATCCTGGTGTGTGAGTGGGACTCAGTACCACTCCAGCTGGTATTAATAGAAGTCTGTATTGAATTGGCACTTTCCTGGTGTGTGATTGGGAATCAGTACCACTGCAGCAGGTATTAATAGAGGCCTGGAATGAATTTGTTCTTTGCTGGTGTGTGAGTGGGACTCAGTACCACTGCAGCTTGTCTTAATAGAGGTTTGGATTGAATTGGCTCTTTCCTGTTGTGTGAATGGGACTCAGTGCCACTGCAGCTGGTATTAATAGAGGTTTGGATTGAATTGGCTCTTTCCTGTTGTGTGAGTGGGACTCAGTACCACTGCAGCTGGTATTAATAGAGGTTTGGATTTAATTGGCTCTCTCCTGGTGTGTGAGTGGGACTCAGTGCTGCTCCAGCTGTTATTAATAGAGGCCTGGATTAAATTGGCTCTTTCCTGGTGTGTGAGTGGGGCTCAGTACCACTCCAGCTGGTAATAAAGGAGGAATGGATTGAAATGGAACTATTCTGGAGTCTAAGTGCGGCTCAGTACCACTCCAGCTGGTATTAATAGAAGCCTGGAATGAACTGGCTCTTTCTTGGTGTGTGAGTGGGACTCAGTACCACTCCAGCTGGTACTAATAGTGACCTGGATTGAATTGGCTCTTTCCTGGGGTGTGAGTGGGGCTCAGTACCACTCCAGCATGAATTAATGGAGGTCTGGATTGATTTGGCTCTTTCCTGGTGTGTAATTGCGGCTCAGTACCATTCCAGCTGGTATTTATAGAGGTTTGGATTGAATTGGCTCTTTCCTGGAGTGTGAGTGGGAGTTAATTCCACTCCAGCTGGTATTAATAGAGGCCTGTAATGAACTGTCCCTTTCCTGCTGTGTGAGTGGGACTCAGTACCACTCCACCTGGTGTTAATAGAGGCCAGGATTGAATTGGCTCTTTCCTGTTGTGTGAGTGGGAGTTAATTCCACTCCAGCTGGTATTAATAGAGACCTGGATTGAATTGGCTCTTTCTGGGGTGTTAGTGGGGCTCAGTGCCACTCCAGATGGTATTAGTAGAGGTCTGGATTGAATTGGCTCTTTCCTGGTATGTGAGTGGCACTCAGTACCACTCCAGCTGGTCTTAATCGAAGCCTGGAATGAACTATCTCTTTCCTGGTGTGTGAGTGGGTGTCTGTCCCTCTCCAGCTGGTATCAATGGCGGTCTGGCTTTAATTGGCTTTTTCCTTGTGTGTGAGTGGGGCTCAGTACCACTCCAGCTGGTATTAATAAAGGTTTGCATTGAATTGGCTCTATCCTGGTGTGTGAGTGGGACTCAGTACCACTCCAGCTGGTATTAATAGAAGTCTGTATTGAATTGGCACTTTCCTGGTGTGTGATTGGGAATCAGTACCACTCCAGCAGGTATTAATAGAGGCCTGGAATGAATTTGTTCTTTGCTGGTGTGTGAGTGGGACTCAGTACCACTGCAGCTTGTCTTAATAGAGGTTTGGATTGAATTGGCTCTTTCCTGTTGTGTGAATGGGACTCAGTGCCACTGCAGCTGGTATTAATAGAGGTTTGGATTGAATTGGCTCTTTCCTGTTGTGTGAGTGGGACTCAGTACCACTGCAGCTGGTATAAATAGAGGTTTGGATTGAATTGGCTCTCTCCTGTTGTGTGAGTGGGACTCAGTGCTACTCCAGCTGTTATTAATAGAGGCCTGGATTAAATTGGCTCTTTCCTGGTGTGTGAGTGGGGCTCAGTACCACTCCAGCTGGTAATAAAGGAGGAATGGATTGAAATGGAACTATTCTGGAGTCTAAGTGCGGCTCAGTACCACTCCAGCTGGTATTAATAGAAGCCTGGAATGAACTGGCTCTTTCTTGGTGTGTGAGTGGGACTAAGTACCACTCCAGCTGGTACTAATAGTGACCTGGATTGAATTGGCTCTTTCCTGGGGTGTGAGTGGGGCTCAGTACCACTCCAGCATGAATTAATGGAGGTCTGGATTGATTTGGCTCTTTCCTGGTGTGTAATTGCGGCTCAGTACCACTCCAGCTGGTATTTATAGAGGTTTGGATTGAATTGGCTCTTTCCTGGAGTGTGAGTGGGAGTTAATTCCACTCCAGCTGGTATTAATAGAGGCCTGTAATGAACTGTCCCTTTCCTGCTGTGTGAGTGGGACTCAGTACCACTCCACCTGGTGTTAATAGAGGCCAGGATTGAATTGGCTCTTTCCTGTTGTGTGAGTGGGAGTTAATTCCACTCCAGCTGGTATTAATAGAGACCTGGATTGAATTGGCTCTTTCTGGGGTGTTAGTGGGGCTCAGTGCCACTCCAGATGGTATTAGTAGAGGTCTGGATTGAATTGGCTCTTTCCTGGTATGTGAGTGGGACCCAGTACCACTCCAACTGGTCTTAATCGAAGCCTGGAATGAACTATCTCTTTCCTGGTGTGTGAGTGGGTGTCTGTCCCTCTCCAGCTGGTATCAATGGCGGTCTGGCTTTAATTGGCTTTTTCCTGGTGTGTGAGTGGGGCTCAGTACCACTCCAGCTGGTATTAATAAAGGTTTACATTGAATTGGCTCTTTCCTGGTGTGTGAGTGGGGCTCAGTACCACTCCAGCTGGTATTAATAAAGGTTTGCATTGAATTGGCTCTTTCCTGCTGTGTGAGTGGGACTCATTACCACTCCAGCTGGTATTAATAAAGGTTTGCATTGAATTGGCTTTTTCCTGGTGTGTGAGTGTGGCTCAGTCCCACTCCAGCTGGTATTAATAAAGGTTTGCATTGAATTGGCTCTTTCCTGGTGTGTGAGTGGGACTCATTACCACTCCAGCTGGTATTAATAAAGGTTTGCATTGAATTGGCTCTTTCCTGGTGTGTGAGTGGGGCTCAGTACCACTCCTGCTGTTATTAATGGAGTTGTGTATCGAATTGGCTCTTTCATGGTGTGTGAGTTGGACTCAGTACCATTCCAGCTGTTATTAATGGAGGCCTGGATTAAATTGGCTCTTTCCTGGTGTGTGAGTGGGACTCAGTACCACGCCAGCTGGTATTAATAGAGGCCTGTATTGAATTGGCACTTTCCTGGTGTGTGAGTGGGGTTTAGTACCACTCCAGCTGATACTAATCGAGGACTGGATTGAATTGGTTCATTACTGGTGTGTGAGTGGGACTCAGTACCATTCCAGCTGGTATTAATAGAGGTCTGTATTGAATTGGCTCTTTTCTGGTTGAAGAGTAGGGCTCAGTACCACTCCAGCTGGTATTAATAGAGGCCTGGTTTGAATTGGCTCTTTCCTGGTGTGTTAGTCGGGCTCAGTCCCATTCCATCTGGTATCAATGGCGGTCTGGCTTGAATTGACTTTTTCCTGGTGTGTGAGTGGGTCTCAGTACCACTCCAGCTGGTATTAATAAAGGTTTGCATTGAATTGGCTCTTTCCTGGTGTGTGAGTGGGGCTCAGCACTTCTACTAATGGTATTAATAGAGATCTGGATTGAATTCGCTCTTTCCTGGTGTGTGAGTGAGACTCAGTACCACTGCAGCTGGTATTTATGAAGGTTTGCATTGAATTCGCTCTTTCCTGGTGAGTGAGTGGGGCTCAGTACCACTCCAGATGATATTAATAGAGACCTGGATTGATTTGGTTCTTTCCTGGTGTGTAAGTGGGGCTCAGTCCCATTCCAGCTGGTATCAATGGCGGTCTGGCTTTAATTGGCTTTTTCCTGGTGTGTGAGTGTGGCTCAGTACCACTCCAGCTGGCATTAATAGAGGTCTGGATTGAATTGGCTGTTTCCTTGTGTATGTGGGACTCAGTACCACTCCAGCTCGTTTTAACAAAGGCCACTTCGATCTGATGATATGCACTGTTGTCTGTTTGATGTCACCTGCACAGCGGCCATTTTAAGCGACATGTGCTGCGGCCATTCTAAATGATGTGCTCTGTGGTCTGTTTGATGTCGCCTTCACTGCGGCCATTTTACGTGACATGTGGTCCGGCCATTTTAAATGATATGCACTGTGGTCTGTTGGATGTCACCGTCACTGCGTCCATTTTCAATGATATGCTCTGTGGTCTGTTTCATGTCACCTTCACTGCGGCCATTTTACGTGACATGTGGTACGGCCATTTTAAATGATATGCTCTGTGGTCTGTTTGAATTGAGAGTAATCCACGGGGATCATTTTCAATGTTTTCTGTCCAGGGCAGTGAATGTAACAGATTATAAATGAGAATTAAGTCTCATAAAGGATAATAAATCACAGACAATCATAAAGATAATAAAGATTTACAAAGTGAGAGGAAGAATTATAAACAGTTTATAATGGTTGTAAATGTCAGTAAATGTTTATAAATTATTATAAAGAATCATCAATCATTATCAGGATTCTTTTTGTTTGAAAGCGATTATAAAAGAATCAGAAAGATTCAGACCCCGCCCCCACTCCCGTTACCCTGGAAACAGACCACGCCCCCCATCCCGTCACCCTGGAAACAGACCCCGCCCTCAATCCCGACACCTTGGTAACAGACCACGCCCCCACTCACGTCACCCTGGAAACAGAACCCGCCCCCAGTCCCGTCAACCTGGAAACAGACCCCGCCCCCACTCCCGTCACTTTGGTAACAGACCCCGCCCTGACTCCTGTCACCCTGGAAACAGACCCCGCCCCCACTCCAGTCACCCTGGAAACAGATCCCGCCCCCACTCCCGTCACTCTGGAAACAGACCCCGCCCCCACTCCCGTCACTCCGGAAACAGACCCCGCCCCCATTCGCCGTCACCTTGGAAACAGATCCCTCCCCCCAGTCCCCGTCACCCTGGAAACAGACCCCGCCCCCACTCCCGTCACTCTGGAAACAGACACCGCCCCCACTCCCGTCACTCTGGAAACCGACCCCGCCCCTACACCCGTCACTCGGGAAACAGACCCCGCCCCCACTCCCGTCACTCTGGAAACAGACCCCGCCCCCACTCCTGTCACCCTGGAAACAGACCCCGCCCCCACTCCCGTCACTCGAAACAGGACCCGCCCCCACTCCCGTCACCTTGGAAACAGACACCGCCCCCACTCCCATCACTCTGGAAACAGACCCCGCCCCCAATCCCGTCACTCTAGAAACCGACCCCGCCCCCACACCCGTCAGTCTGGAAACAGACCCCGCCTCCACTCCCATCACCCTGGAAACAGTCCCCGCCCCCACTCCCGTCACTCTGGAAACAGACCCCGCCCCCATTCGCCGTCACCTTGGAAACAGATCCCTCCCCCAGTCCCCATCACCCTGGAAACAGACCCCGCCCCAGTCCCCGTCACTCTGGAAACAGACCCCGCCACCACTCCCGTCACCTAGGAAACAGACCCCGCCCCCACTCCCGTCATTCTGGAAACCGACCCCGCCCCCACACCCGTCAGTCTGGAAACAGACCCCGCCTCCACTCCCATCACCCTGGAAACAGTCCCCGCCCCCACTCACGTCACTCTGGAAACAGACCCCGCCCCCATTCGCCGTCACCTTGGAAACAGATCCCTCCCCCAGTCCCCGTCACCCTGGAAACAGACCCCGCCCCAGTCCCCGTCACTCTGGAAACAGACCCCGCCACCACTCCCGTCACCTAGGAAACAGACCCCGCCCCCACTCCCGTCATTCTGGAAACAGACACCGCCCCCACTCCCGTCATTCTGGAAACAGACCCCGCCCCCACTCCCTTCACTCTGCAATCAGACCCCGCCCCCACTCCCCTCACCCTGGAAACAGACCCCGCCCCCACTCCCGTCACCCTGGAAACAGACCCCGCCCCCTCTCGCCGTCGCTCTGGAAACAGACCCCGCCCCCACTCCCGTCATCCTCTAAATAGACCCCGCCCCCACCTCGTCACACTGGAAACGGACTCCGCCCCCAGACACCGTCACCGTGCAGACAGGCCCCGCCCCTGCTCTGTCTCGATGATGACAGGCCCCACCTGCCTTCTGTCCCGTGATGGCATACCCCGCCCCCACTCGCCGTCACCTCGGAAACAGACCCCGCCCCCAGACACCGTCACCGTGGACACAGACCCCGCCCCCACTACTCCGTCACCCTGGAAACAGACCCCGCCCCTTTACCGTCACCTTGGAAACAGACCCCGCCCCCACTCCATCACCTTGGAAACAGACCCCGCCCCCACTCCATCACCCTGGAAACAGACCTCACCCCCACTCCCGCCACTTTGGTAACAGAACCCGCCCCCTATTCCCGTCACCTCGGAAACAGACCCCGCCCCCACTCCTCCGTCACCCTGGAACAGACCCCGCCCCCACTCCCGTCACCTTGGAAACAGGCGCCGCCCCCACTCTATCACCTTGGAAACAGAACCCGCCCCCACTCCCGTCACCTTGGTAACAGACCCCGCCCCCACTCGCGTCACCTTGGTAACAGACCCCGACCCCACTCCCGTCACCTTGGTAATAGACCCCGCCCCCACACCCGTCACCTTTGTAACAGACCCCGCCCCCACTCCCGTCACCCTGGAAACAGACCTCGCCCCCACTCCCGTCACCCTGGAAACAGACCCCGCCCCACACTCCGGTCACCTTTGTAACAGACCCCGCCCCCACTCCCGTCACCTTGGTAATAGACCCCGCCCCCACTCCCGTCACCTTTGTAACAGACCTCGCCCCCACTCCCGTCACCCTAGAAACAGACCTCGCCCCCACTCCCGTCACCCTGGAAACAGACCCCGCCCCCCACTCCGGTCACCTTGGTAACAGACCCCGCCCCCACTCCCGTCACCTTTGTAAAAGACCCCGCGCCCACTCCCGTCACCTTTGTAACAGACCCCGCCCCCACTCCCGTCACCCTAGAAACAGCCCTCGCCCCCACTCCCGTCACCCTGGAAACAGACCTCGCCCCCACTCCCGTCACCCTGGAAACAGACCCCGCCCCCCCCACTCCAGTCACCTTGGTAACAGACCCCGCTCCCCACTCCCGTCACCATGGTAACAGACCCCGCCCCCACTCCCATCACCTTGGTAACAGACCTCGCCCCCAGTCCCGTCACCTTGGTAACAGACCCCGCCCCCCACTCCCGTCACCTTGGTAACAGACCTTGCCTCCACTCCCGTCACCTTTGTAACAGACCCCGCCCCCACTCCCGTCTCCCTGGAAACAGACCCCGCCCACAATCCCGTCACCCTGGAAACAGACCCCGCCCCCACTCCCGTCCCCCTGGAAACAGACCCCGCTCACACTCCCGTCATCCTGGAAACAGACCCCGCCCACACTCCCTTCACCTTGGTAACAGACCCCGCCCCCACTCCCGTCACCCCAGAAACAGACCCCACCCCCACTCCCGTCACCCTAGAAACAGACCCCGGCCCCACTCCGTCACCCTGGAAACAGACCTCGCCCCCACTCCCGTCCCCCTGGAAACAGACCCCGCCCACACTCCCGTCACCCTGGAAACAGACCCCGCCCCCACTCCCTTCACCTTGGTAACAGACCTCGCCCCCACTCCCGTCACCTTGGTAACAGACCCCGCCCCCACTCCCGTTACCCCAGAAACAGACCCCACCCCCACTCCCGTCATCCTAGAAACAGACCCCGCCCCCACTCCGTCACCCTGGAAACAGACCTCGCCCCCACTCCCGTCCCCCTGGAAACAGACCCCGCCCACACTCCCGTCACCCTGGAAACAGACCCCGCCCCCACTCCGTCACCCTGGAAACAGACCCCGCCCCCACTCCGTCACCCTGGAAACAGACCTCGCCCCCACTCCCGTCACCTTGGTAACAGACCCCGCCCCCACTCCCGTCACCCTAGACACAGACCCCGCCCCCACTCCCGTCCCCCTGGAAACAGACCCCGCCCCCACTCCCGTCCCCCACGAAACAGACCCCGCCCCCACTCCCGTCACACTGGTAACAGACCCCGCCCCCATTCGCCGTCACCTTGGAAACAGACTCCGCTCCAACTCTCGTCACCCTGGAAACAGACCCCGCACCCCCACTTCCCGTCACCCTGGTAACATATTCCGCCCACCCTGTCTCCTTGGAAATAGACTCCGCCCCCAGACACCGTCACCCTGGAAACAGGCCCCGCCCCCGGTCTGTCTCCATGGTGACATTCCCCTCGCTGCTCTGTCTCCATGGTGAGAGGCCCCTCTCCCGCTCTGTCTCCATGGGGACAGGCCCCTCCCCCGCTCTGTCTCCATGGTGACAGTCCCCTCCCCCGCTCTGTATCCATGGTGAGAGGCCCCTCTCCCGCTCTGTCTCCATGGTGACAGGCCCCTCCCCCGCTCTCTCTCCATGGTGACAGTCCCCTCCCCTGCTCTGTCTCCATGGTGACAGTCCCCTCCCCCGCTCTGTCTCCATGGTGAGAGGCCTCTCCCCCGCTCTGTCTCCATGGTGACAGTCCCCTCCCCCGCTCTGTATCCATGGTGACAGCCCCCTCCCCCGCTCTGTATCCATGGTGACAGCCCCCTCCCCCGCTCTGTCTCCATGGTGACAGGCCCCTCCCCGCTCTGTCTCCATGGTGACAGGCCCCTCCCCCTCCTCTGATTATTGAATTAATTTAACAATTGTATTAAAGGGATATTTCAGCACATTCTTCACCTGCTCTCTGAACTGAGTCTGGGTCACGGCGTAAATCACAGTGTTTGTGGAGCAGCTCAGGAGCTGGAGCATGAAGGACAATTCCATCAGAAACACCGGGAGATAAACAGACCGATAACCCAAATACCACATCCGGTTATATATCGAACACACCATTAACAGGGCCCACAACAGCATGAAATTCCCAGAGATAACTAACAGTAAAATGATAGATTTCCTTCGACTCTCCATCTCGGGGTCTCTGTGACTCTCTCCACTGCTGTGAGCCCGGAGTCTCCTGCGTCCTCTGCTGCTCACTAAAATGTGTCTGACGGTGAGAGCGTTGAGCAGCAGAATCAGCACAAATGGGATGACCGGGGTTAGAATGTTGTGGAGGAACTCGATTGTTCCCCAGACTCGAGAATACTGAACATCCATTGTTACATCACAAAACCAGGGATTGTTCACCAGCGAATACCGACCCGTTAACATAAAATACCAGAAGATGTTCTTTAAACAGCTCAGCAAACTCACTGTTCCCACAACCACAGCACATGTTTTCTCACTGCAATATTTACTTTTCAGATTCTGACAACAAATGGCCACAAATCGATCAAAGGTGAAAGTGACGGTGAACCAGACAGAACAGTCTGTGACTGTGTAAAGCAGGACGGCGTGGATATTACACACGGGGATGTACCACAGGAACAGAAACTGTTCATAATAAACAATGGGAATGTGTCTGAATATCAGGTCCAGGATAATGACCAGTAGATCCGCCGCTGACATGGCCACCAGGTACCGAGTGACACATTTGGAGAGACCGCACTTTCCCCGAGACAGGATCACAATCGTCAGCAAGTTAACTGTGAGGAAGGGAAGTAAACAGAGAAATTAGAGAGAGATAGAGTGTGCGCATATTTGAGAGAATGTGATTCAGCAAGCGTGTGTGTCTGTGAGTGCATGTGAGCATTGGATATTCCCTAGCCTTGTTAGTCATTGTTAGTGTGTGTGAGAGAGAATGTGTGTGTGTGTGTGTGTGTGTGTGTGTGTGTGTGTGCATATATATAAGTCTCAGTGTCTGGGCTGTGGTGTGTGTGTGTGTGTGTGTGTGCATATATATAAGTCTCAGTGTCTGGGCTGTGTGTGTGTGTGTGTGTGTGTGTGTGTGTGTGTGTGTGCAAATATATAAGTCTCAGTGTCTGGGCTGTGGTGTGTGTGTGTGTGTGTGCATATATATAAGTCTCAGTGTCTGGGCTGTGGTGTGTGTGTGTGTGTTTGTGTGTGCATATATATAAGTCTCAGTGTCTGTGCTGTGGTGTGTGTGTGTGTGAGTGTGTGTGCATATATATAAGTCTCAGTGTCTGGGCTGTGGTGTGTGTCTGTGTGCATATATATAAGTCTCAGTGTCTGTGCTGTGGTGTGTGTGTGCATGTGCGTGTCTGTGTGTGTGTGTGCATATATATAAGTCTCAGTGTCTGTGCTGTAGTGTGTGTGTGTGTGTGTGTGTGTGTGAGTGTGTGTGTGTGTGCATATATATAATTCTCAGTGTCTGTGCTGTGGTGTGTATGTGTGTGTGTGTGCGCATATATATAAGTCTCAGTTTCTGGGCTGTGGTGTGTGTGTGTGTGTGTGTGTGTGTGTGTGTGTGTGTGTGTGTGTGTGCATATATATATAAGTCTCAGTTTCTGGGCTGTGGTGTGTGTGTGTGAGTGAGTGTGTGTGTGTGCATATATATAAGTCTAAGTTTCTGGGCTGTGGTGTGTGTGTGTGGGTGTGTGTGTGTGTGTGCATATATGTAAGTCTCAGTTTCTGGGCTGTGGTGTGTGTGTGTGTGTGTGAGTGTGTGTGTGTGTGTGTGCACATATATATAAGTCTCAGTGTCTGTACTGTGGTGTGTGTGCTTATATGTGTGTGTGTGTGTGTGCATATATATAAGTCTCAGTTTCTGGGCTGTGGTGTGTGTGTGTGTGTATGAGTGTGTGTGTGTGCATATATATAAGTCTCAGTTTCTGGGCTGTGGTCTGTGTGTGTGTGTGTGTGTGTGTGTGCATATATATAAGTCTCAGTGTCTGTACTGTGGTGTGTGTGTGTGTGTGTATGTGTGTGTGTGTGTGCATATATATAAGTCTCAGTTTCTGGGCTGTGGTGTGTGTGTGTGTGTGTGTATGAGTGTGTGTGTGTGCATATATATATGTCTCAGTTTCTGGGCTGTGGTGTGTGTGTGTGCGTGTGAGTGTGTGTGTGTGTGTGTGCATATATATAAGTCTCAGTGTCTGTGCTGTGGTGTGTGTGTGTGTGTGTGTGTACATATATATAAGTTTCAGTGTCCGTTCTGTGGTGTGTGTGTGTGTGTGTGTGTGTGTGTGTGTGTGTGTACATATATATAGGTCTCAGTGTCTGGACTGTGGTGTGTGTGTGTGTATGTGTGTGTGTGTGTGTGTGTGCATATATATAAGTCTCAGTTTCTGGGCTGTGGTGTGTGTGTGTGTGTATGAGTGTGTGTGTGTGCATATATATAATTCTCAGTGTCTGGGCTGTGGTGTGTGTATGTGTGTTTGTGTGTGTGTGTGTGTGTGTGCATATATATAATTCTCAGTGCCTGGGCTGTGGTGTGAGTGTGTGTGTGTGTGCATATATATAAGTCTCAGTGTCTGTGCTGTGGTGTGTGTGTGAGTGTGTGTGTGTACATATATGTAAGTCTCAGTGTCCGTGCTGTGGTGTGTGTGTGTGTACATATATATAGGTCTCAGTGTCTGGACTTTGGTGTGTGTGTGTGTGCATATATATAATTCTCAGTGTCTGGGCTGTGGTGTGTGTGTGTGCGAGTGTGTGTGTGTGTGTGTGTGTGCATATATATAAGTCTCAGTGTCTGTGCTGTGTGTGAGCATATATATAAGTCTCAGTGTCTGGGCTGTGGTGTGTGTGTGTGTGTGTGCATATATATGAGTCTCAGTGTCTGGGCTATGGTGTGTGCGTGTGTGTGTGTGTTTGCGCACATATATAAGTCTCAGAGTCAGGGCTGTGGTGTGTGTGTGTGTGCATATATATAAGTCTCAGTGTCTGGGCTGTGGTGTGTGTGTGTGTGTGTGTGTGTGAGTGTGTGTGTGTATATATATAAGTCTCAGTGTCTGGGCTGTGTTGTGTGTGTGTGTTAGCATATATATAAGTCTCAGGGTCTGGGCTGTGGTGTGAGTGAGTGTGTGTGTGCATATATGTAAGTCTCATTGTCTGGGCTGTGGTGTGTGTGTGTGTGTGTGACTGTGTGTGTGTATATATATAAGTCTCAGTGTCTGGGCTGTGGTGTGTGTGTGTGTGAGCATATATATAA